>NC_053125.1:38697495-38721039 GCF_010015445.1 Perca fluviatilis
CTGCACCATAGACAATATATATATATATAATGGACCACCAGATCCCGTGTCTCTGGACTTTTCAAAAAGTCTCTATATCACAAATTTGGGTTTTCCATTGAAATAACCATAGACAGCATATATATAATGGACCACCAGATCCTGAGTCTCTGGAGGGAGACCAGTGAAGGATATTAGAAGTCTCTTTCCCGGTGCTGGCTGAGCGTTACTGAGCAGCCTCCAACTGAGCTCGAAGACGTAGATGTGATGTCATCAACGTGTCTGAAAGTGTGAAGTCTTCTGGTAAATCTGACACGAGGAGCTGGTAGGTATATGTAAGGAGAGAGTAGACATAGGACTTAATTACTGATCACTAACATAGGCTAAGTTAATTACTGATCACTAACAATTAGGCGTTAACATTAGTCATTAAACCTAAACAGCTAATGGAAGTCCAAACTGCCTGTGAGCTTCTCCTGTACTATACGGTAATTCCTCTACTGTGTGACAGTAAGTCGGTGGTTATGACCCAATCGTTAGCCTATTGTTATAAAAGTGTCTCTGCACAGGAGCCATAACGTGAGCTACAAGGTAATGGAGCCTTTTATACATTGTCGTGTATCTTTAGAAATAAACAACAAACAAATAGAGTCTTTACGCTTCAGATGTAAAGTTTGGTCAAAGTGCGGAGTTGATGGGAGTCAATGGATGCTACGTTGAGGTGATGGCTTGTTAGCATTCAATCCAATTCACACATACTAGTTTCCATCCCTTGTCCATCGAATTATCTGAAGTTCGAAAACAACAAACAAATCCGAATAAAGCTGAGTGTGAAAAGTGTGTTTCCATCCAACGGCTTTAAAGCGAATAAAAACCTGTTGCGTAATGATGTCACGTGCTGTTTTGCAATCAAATTGGTACATCGAATTGATTTGAGACATTTTAAAGAGTCCCATAACATGGGACTCTTTGGATGCTTTTATATAGACCTTAGTGGTCCCCTAATACTGTATCTGAAGTCTCTTTTATATAGACCTTAGTGGTCCTCTAATACTGTATCTGAAGTCTCTTTTATATAGACCTTAGTGGTCCCCTAATACTGTATCTGAAGTCTCTTTTATGTAGACCTTAGTGGTCTCCTAATACTGTATCTGAAGTCTCTTTTATATAGACCTTAGTGGTCCCCTAATACTGTATCTGAAGTCTCTTTTATATAGACCTTAGTGGTCCCCTAATACTGTATCTGAAGTCTCTTTTATATAGACCTTAGTGGTCCCCTAATACTGTATCTGAAGTCTCTTTTATATAGACCTTAGTGGTCCCCTAATACTGTATCTGAAGTCTCTTTTATATAGACCTTAGTGGTCCCCTAATACTGTATCTGAAGTCTCTTTTATATAGACCTTAGTGGTCCCCTAATACTGTATCTGAAGTCTCTTTTATATAGACCTTAGTGGTCCCCTAATACTGTATCTGAAGTCTCTTTTATATAGACCTTAGTGGTCCCCTAATACTGTATCTGAAGTCTCTTTTATATAGACCTTAGTGGTCCCCTAATACTGTATCTGAAGTCTCTTTTATATAGACCTTAGTGGTCCCCTAATACTGTATCTGAAATCTCTTTTATATAGACCTTAGTGGTCCCCTTAATACTGTATCTGAAGTCTCTTTTATAGAGCCTTAGTGGTCCCTAAAACTGTATCTGAAGTCTCTTTTATATAGACCTTAGTGGTCCCCTAATACTGTATCTGAAATCTCTTTTATATAGACCTTAGTGGTCCCCTAAAACTGTATCTGAAGTCTTTTATATAGGCCTTAGTGGTCCCCTAATACTGTATCTGAAATCTCTTTTATATAGACCTTAGTGGTCCCCTAAAACTGTATCTGAAGTCTTTTATATAGACCTTAGTGGTCCCCTAAAACTGTATCTGAAGTCTTTTATATAGACCATAGTGGTCCCCCTAATACTGTATCTGAAGTCTCTTTTATGTAGACCTTAGTGGTCTCCCTAATACTGTATCTGAAGTCTCTTTTATATAGACCTTAGTGGTCCCCTAATACTGTATCTGAAGTCTCTTTTATATTGGCCTTAGTGGTCCCCTAATACTGTATCTGAAGTCTCTTTTATATAGACCTTAATGGTCCCCTAATACTGTATCTGAAGTCTCTTTTATATAGGCCTTAGTGGTCCCCTAATACTGTATCTGAAGTCTCTTTTATATAGACCTTAGTGGTCCCCTAATACTGTATCTGAAGTCTCTCTTATATAGACCTTAGTGGTCCCCTAATACTGTATCTGGAAGTCTCTCTTATATAGACCTTAGTGGTCCCCTAATACTGTATCTGAAGTCTCTTTTATATAGGCCTTAGTGGTCCCCTAATACTGTATCTGAAGTCTCTTTTATATAGGCCTTAGTGGTCCCCTAATACTGTATCTGAAGTCTCTCTTATATGACCTTAGTGGTCCCCTAATACTGTATCTGAAGTCCTCTTTTATGTGGCCTTAGTGGTCCCCTAATACTGTATCTGAAGTCTCTTTTATATATGGCCTTAGTGGTCCCACATACTGTATCTGAAGTCTCTTTTATATTAGCCTTAGTGGTCCCCTAATACTGTATCTGAAGTCTCTTTTATATAGGCCTTAGTGGTCCCCTAATACTGTATCTGAGAGTCTCTTTTATATTGGCCTTAGTGGTCCCCTAATACTGTATCTGAAGTCTCTTTTTATGTGGCCTATAGTGGTCCCCTAATACTGTATCTGAAGTCTCTTTTATATAGACCTTAGTGGTCCCCTAATACTGTATCTGAAGTCTCTTTTATATAGGCCTTAGTGGTCCCCTAATACTGTATCTGAAGTCTCTTTTTATGTAGACCTTAGTGGTCCCCTAATACTGTATCTGAAGTCTCTTTTATATAGACCTTAGTGGTCCCCTAATACTGTATCTGAAGTCTCTTTTATATAGACCTTAGTGGTCCCCTAATACTGTATCTGAAGTCTCTTTTATATAGACCTTAGTGGTCCCCTAATACTGTATCTGAAGTCTCTTTTTATATAGGCCTTAGTGGTCCTCTAATACTGTATCTGAAGTCTCTTTTATATAGACCTTAGTGGTCCCCTAATACTGTATCTGAAGTCTCTTTTATATAGACCTTAGTGGTCCCCTAATACTGTATCTGAAGTCTCTTTTATACAGGCTGGGGGGGGGAACTCATATTAATGTTAAAAAACCTCATAAAGTGACATTGTCATGCCATGGGACTCTTTAAGGTGTTTCCATTCATTTTCGCACTGACTTGCACAACATTCAAGCACTTTTTACTACGCAAAATGGATCGCGCCATCCACCAACAAACGATCAATATTGCAGAAGTTGTGATAGAGCTTATGTGCCAGCTGATAGCGACATATCGAGCTATAATAACAAAAAACAACGACGCTATCAACACGTTGAGCGCCTTCTATTTACTTCGCAGGACGTCCCGCGGCTGGTCATTTCCTTCGCGAGTTCCTGGTAAATTATGGCATTTCTTAGATTTTTGCTATCTTAAAATAGCCGTTTATATTTTGCTCTTGAATTAAATTCAAAAAGTCTCTCGTCTCCTCGTTCGTCCACTTACATCATGTCTTTGTTGACGCCTGTCGTGTGTCCCAACAGAGCGGAAATACTGGGCGGGAATGGACTACAACTTCTTCTTCTTCTTCTTCGTTTTGTGGCGGGTTGCAACCATAAAATGACCTAAAACTTCATCGCAATTCATTAATTTATTCGGCAAATAACGTTTCCATCAGCGTTTATCGCATAAGCCGATCTATATATATATATCGATCAAGTGAAAAATCCGATGAGACCGAAGCGTATTTCCTTTGAGTCGATATTCATGAAATTCAATTGAATTTTACCGTTTCCATGACGGCATTTTCCATTCGATATCACTTAATTTGGATAAAAACGTGTGGATGGAAACATAGCTACAATCGCAATTTGGCATACGGAAGTACCGGAAGTACGTGCCACTTAAAAATCTAACTCCCTCTCCTCCTCCCCCCCCCCACCCCCCAGGGGGAAGTTTTGAGCGTCAACGACTTCATTTCCAGCATTCGGATTCACTTTTCTTGCACCAGTTTACGGTAGAAATACCTTTATGTAGCCTACGTGAAGGAGAAAAACCACAGATGACAGTTCAAAATATATCAAAAATATAACGGAAAGTATGTTGTTGCGTGTCATTTGGTATTTTTTAAGTGTAGTATGTGGAAATCCTGGAGCTTTCGTAATTGGGTATACTGCGATATCACGCCTACGACTACCACTACCCCTCCATTGTAGATAAGGGGGTTTTCAAAGAGAACCACTTACATCCCACGATACGTTTGTTGACACACACACTATGCACACAGACACACACATATGCACACACAGACACACACACATATATATGTATATACGCACACACACACATTATATATACACACACCACTTAATGCGCACACACACACACCCCATATATAATACACACACACCACAACATACACACACACACACACACAACATACACACACACACACACACACCATCCACAAACACACATACTATGTATCCCACACCCTAAGCCACCCCACACACATATATTATATATATGTATATATACACATCTTTTATATCATACACCACAGCACACACCACGTATGTATATATGCAACAACACCAATGCAACGCCCACACCGTATTTATATTAGCTGCACCGCACACACACATTTTACAACACCACCACTCACTATATATATATTTTTTATATGTTATTACTCCCTCCACCGCCCACTTATATATATGTTAATAATTTTTCTCTCCCCCCCCTATGTACGCCTGCACCGATCTACACGCACGTGCAACGCACCAACATTTTCCACTCTTTCTCCCTTGTCTGGGGTCTCTTTGGTCACGTACCCCAACGCACGCACACACGCACCACGCACCTTGCCGCACTGCGCACTGCCGCACGCCGCACTCACGTAGCATGCATGCGTACCACCACGCCACGCACGAACCCACACCACGCACACACCTTACCCACCCCACACCCCACACACGCACACACCACACCCCATGTATGCCCACTGCAACTCGCTGCATGCTTACACGGCACGTGCTCGGCGTACCACATTTTCACTCTTTCTCCACTTCAACTCTTTCTGCAGGGTCTCTCTTTGGTCACCCCCATGTAACCGCACACGCACGCACGCACGCACGCGCGCACATTGCGCGCAGCCGTAACAGGGAGGTGTGTTCGGAGTGCATTCTGGGCGTGCTGGTCTCACAGGAGGTGTGTTCAGGTGCATTCTGGGGCGTGCTGGTCTCACAGGGAGGTGTGTTCAGGTGCATTCTGGGCGTGCTGGTCTCACAGGAGGTGTGTTCAGGTGCATTCTGGGCGTGCTGGTCTCACAGGGAGGTGTGTTCAGGTGGAACTTCACATCTACCTGTTCCTAGTCCCAGCTTCGTCAGGGAGGCTTGGACCCTGTCATAACTTCTTGCAATTCTAGTTTCACCTTTATCCTGAATTTTAAAATGGTCACAACAACAATGGAAATGTTTTTAACCAAGACCCCCCTCCCACCTTTCTCTCTGTGTGTCCAGGCGAGCCCGACAGGGAGCTGCAGTCCAAGCAGAGGGTCTGGGACCTGGTTCAGCCTGACCTGCGAGTGGAGCTGGTGGCCAACACGAGAGCTGCGGCCGAGGGGTGAAAGGAGAGGGAGCTTTGCAAACCCCTCCCTCACCAACTGCACCATCAGATAGACCCCCAACACGCTCTCACTCCCAACCCGTAAAATACTTGGTCAAGGAGATTGGTTTTGGGGGTTCAGGGGGGGGTCAAACAACACAGGACTTCAGGACTACACACAGGGAAATTCAAAGGTAGCGTTCTCGAACTGGAAGTACCGGCACTACTTCTCTCTCATTGAAATTAAATGTTTATGTAACATGCACACTATAAAATAACGTCACAGTTACTTTGCTGAGTAACTAATTACTTTTACAATGTGGTAACTGAGTTACTAACTCAATTACTTTTTGGGAGAAGTAATTTGTAACTGTAACTAATTACTTTTTTAAAGTAAGATGACCTGCACTGCTGTCACGTGACCAGCCCGCGGCCGCAGTAACTTGATCAGGTATCGTACGAATTGGTGCGCATAAGTTCTCGTACGATATCATACGAACCCGTTCATGAGAACGCGTTGACCCCGTTGCTCTTCCCACCAACTTGTCAAACTAAAACAACGCCAAAAATACCGAGTAGTAGTTTAAATGTGACGCCTAAGGGCTCGACGAGTAGCCTGGATGCCAGCCGAACTTAGCCCCGCCCACAACATTTGAAGTCGCGAAGTTCGGTCTGTACTTGATCCGATGTGGAGCAGCTATGCTCCAACCAGAGAGCTGTTCGGACCAATCAAATGGCCAGGGGGCGGGCTTTATATGATGATGGACAGACGATCAACAGTAACATAATCAAACCACGTCACCAAAGAGCGCAACAAAGATGGCTGCCGGAACTGCAATCGAGGCATTTGTCGATCGGAAAAGATGTTTTTGCCGTCCTTCCTACGGTATTCGGCAAAAGTTTAATTTATCAGCTAGCCTCCCGATGGTCGCTAAGAAGATGGGGCGCTCTGATTGGTTGTAGGTCCATCCAATTGAGTGCAGAGGCACACAATTACACACAATTACAATTACACTTTCACACGCCCCATAATCACAGCCCAACGGAGCAGTATCAGACGTTTAACCACGTCAGGCTACTCGACGAGAGTCCCAAGAGCGCCATAAAGTGACGCCAAGAGTCCCGACCAAGCGCGTCAAAATATGGCGCTGAAAGAGACTTTTTTTTGCGTCAATAACCAACGTGGCATCGTGACTTTGTGTAAACATACACGCCCACTTTCCTAAAGCCAAGTGGCGTGTTATTTGTACGCATTTTCAGCTATCCACGTGTATTTCTACGCTGTTATACAGCGGACGTAAACATACCCACCACGTGGGCGTCGCCACATTGCGTGTTATCGCGAGAACAAAGTCACATGTGTAAAAAGAAAAAAAGAAAAAGGGTTGGGTTTAGGAAAAGAACATGCAGGGAAACGGCTTTAGTAATACAAAAAAGCGACAAAAAATGGAAAATAATGACAAAAACACGCTTAGGAAAACAATAAACGGTTGGGTTTAGGAAAGAAACATTGGGGGAAGGCTTAAAAAAATTAAATAAAATAAATAACAGCTGAAAATCGCCACAAGTAGGAAGCGATCCCGGCTCTCCTGGGTGAAAGTCCTGTGTTTTACCCATCCGCGGACTTAGGTCCTTTCATACTATTCACTACCGGGAAAATTCACTTGTAATGTAGGTCAATGGCGGGCGAATTGCATTGATAAACACGCTAAAAATGGCATACAAATTGGCGTGTCATACATACGCCACTTCATGAGATCAGTCTGCAATAACAAACGCCAAATGCACCCAACCAAGCGCTAGGGTTGGGTACCGAAACCCGGTTCCACTATGGAACCGGTTCCTACGCAACCGGTAGGAATCGGACCGGATTAGAATGAAAATTTCGGTTCCACTTAATGTGTCGACTTAAATATTGTTCCCCTCTGTCGCTCCGAAAACAAACGTAAAAATATCCCCCTTTCTCTGTAGTGTACAGTTAGCTAGCTACCGTAAATGTAGAGCTACTTTTAAAATGCCATATTTTCCCCTCTGGGCTCGCCAAAACAGACGTAAAAATATCCCCCTTTCTCTGTAGTGTACCGTTAGCTAGCTACCGTAAATGTAGAGCTACTTTTAAAATGCCATATTTTCCCCTCTGGGCTCGCCAAAACAGACGTAAAAATATCCCCCTTTCTCTGTAGTGTACCGTTAGCTAGCTACCATAAATGTAGAGCTACTTTTAAAATGCCATATTTTCCCCTCTGGGCTCGCCAAAACAGACGTAAAAATATCCCCCTTTCTCTGTAGTGTACCGTTAGCTAGCTACCATAAATGTAGAGCTACTTTTAAAATGCCATATTTTCCCCTCTGGGCTCGCCAAAACGGACGTAAAAATATCCCCCTTTCTCTGTAGTGTACCGTTAGCTAGCTACCGTAAATGTAGAGCTACTTTTAAAATGCCATATTTTCCCCTCTGGGCTCGCCAAAACGGACGTAAAAATATCCCCCTTTCTCTGTAGTCTACCGTTAGCTAGCTACCGTAAATGTAGAGCTACTTTTAAAATGCCATATTTTCCCCTCTGGGCTTGCCAAAACGGACGTAAAAGCATGTTAACCGTTCACTTTTCAGTTTTTCAAGAATCGGTTTAGGAATTGGAATCGTTTTAAAAGTACCGGTTCGGCATCAGAATCGTAAAAATCCAAACAACGCCCAACCCTACCAAGTGCCGCTGTTTTTTTTTTGGATGCGATTGGGAGTGAGAATGTGTTGGAAGACCCCCCCCCCTGCTCCGCTCCTCAAAAATCAGCTTCTGACGACGATCACTTAGTGCAAGGGGTGTCAAACTCAACTTCCCTAAGGGGCCGCACTTGAAAACGAGAATCAGACCAAGGGCCAGACATGTATTGCTTTATGTCATAGAAAAAGTCAAACATCTTTGACTGTATTATTACATGTCTTCTCACAGTTTTGGTCGACAAAAATGTCGAAGAACATGCCAAAAAACGACGGAAAAGGGGGTCGAAAACGTTGAAAGAAAGCGCCCCAAACTTTGTAAATAAAGTGCCAAAAACTAGTTGCTTCAAAATGTATTGTGAATCTAAAATGATATGGGGGCCCGAACAAACTTTGCAAAGGGCCACAGTTTGGCCCGCGGGCCTTGAGTTTGACATGTGTGACTTAGTGGCTTTATCGTACCGTCAGCTAACACACGAAGAAACTCATCTGATTTAATTTAATCACGGTTGTTTATTGACAGCATGGTGGCCCAATGGTTAGCGCTGTGGTCGTTCCGGGGCCTCTCTGTGTGGAGTTTGTATGTATGTATGTCCCCATGTTTGAGTGGGTTTCCTCCGGGTGCTCTGGTTCTAAAACATGTACTAGGTTCTCCAGTCAGTGCCCTTGAGCAAGGCACTGGCTCAGATCTGGAGTTGGTCCCCGGGCGCTGTGATTGGCTGCCCACTGCTCCACTTGAGGGATGGGTTAAATGCAGAGAATGAATTTCGCTACATGTATGTGTATGTGACAAATAAAGTACCTTTACATTTGAAACCTCCAGTGTTTTCTTGTTTATTTCAAACCCTGAAGCAAAGATTCTCTAAAACTAAAAGACGCTGTCACTACCCAAAGTGAGTAGAGTGCAGATTTGAGTTGCGCATGCGTCACTTTGCGACAAGTAGCCTACAAGATGCTAACGCCGTTTTTAGCTAACGTTAGCAATCAAACAATCATAGATCGCTAAAACGTTTTTTGAAATGACTGCTGGCTACAAGTTAGCAATCAAACACAACAACTTGAATGGCGTTTTGAGCTAACGTTAGCAACCAAACAATCATAGATAGCTAAAACCTTTTTGAAATTATTTCCATCTTCTGTTATTGTATGTCAAGAGAAAAGTTTATTATTTTACAGATTTCACAAATTTCGGTAAGACACGTTATGCCGTAAACAGTTTAAATCTGAGCATGCGCGACTCACATCTGCACTCTACTCACTTTGGGTAGTGACACACGCTATGAAGTACGCACACTTCCTGTCTCCTAAAAGGGGGCGTGGCCTGTCGTTTCGTAACTGCAGTGAGGATGGATCAAAAGTTCTGCTGCGCTCCAGGCAGCCCGTAACTCTTGTTTCCGCGACCTTCTACCCAGTGAAAGCACCCTGGAACGGTGGTCAAACCGGTAACTTACTCCCCGTGAACTGGTACCAGATGGTTGTTCTCCCAGTTACAGTTTTTGACGTCACAAAACACATGAACAACAATGGCACCCTGCACCCTGCTGATGCTGTACAGACGCTGCTGATTAACGGTGAGAAATAGAAATAAATAGACATAAATAGGACGTAAAGTAATGCCGCACATTGTAATCAAAACAACACACATACGAAACCGCTAGTATCGGCTAGAGGTCACCAACGCGGTGCCCGCGGGCACCAGGTAGCCCCCAAGGACCACATGAGTAGCCCTCAGGCCTGTTCTAAAAATGAAAACTAAATATTGATATTATCTGTTTCCCACCTTGTTAAGTCATTGTTGATAATTATTGTGAGAAATCATTAACGTGATCAGTGTCTTCACATAGATGAGCATCATTAATCATTAATCATCATATATAACTATTAATAACCATATATAACTATTAATAATCATATATAACTATCATTAATCATTAATAATCATAAATAACTAGAGGCAAACTGAGCACATTTGTTATTTCAGAAGAGTTTATCAAACTGGTAGCCCTTCGTATGACTCAATACCCATGAAGTAGCTCCTTAGTTTAGAAAAGGTTGGTGACCCCTGGTCTAGAGGCTACCTACCGTCAACGTTAGTGTTAACGTTAGCTAGCGTTAACGTTAGCAAGCCAACTGTTGTTGGTTTTGTAGTTCTATTCTACGTGAATTTGCGAGATCTCGTGTGTTTGGACGTGGTGGGTATTGACGGACGGCAGAGCACGGAGCCGACAAGCAACGGAACCGTTCGGCAACCGGTGGAAATTAGGAGTAATTTGAACCCTGCCAACTACACAATGTTTAGCTAGCCAGCTTTGACGGTGTGCCAAATGTCATTATTTTTATCATCAGACGCACAAATCTGCTGTACATGAACGTAACTCAACCGACTTGGCAGAGCTTGGCTTGCTGACGCGAAGATCACCAGACCAGATCCGCAGCTAACGCTAGCTAACGCTAGCTAACGCTAGCTAACGCTAGCTAGAAGGGGTTTGTCATGACTTTGCTTGGAACGCTACCAAGTCGTGAGTCGTGACTTGAAGTCGTAACTTACGGGCTAAAAATTGTTTCTGGAGCGCAGCATAATCTGTGCATAATTTAATAAAATGTTCTTTAAAGGTCACATGGCATGAAAATGTCACTTTATGAGTTTTTTTTTTACATTAATATGCGTTCCCCCAGCCTGCCTATGGTCCCCTAGTGGCTAGAAATGGTGATAGGTGTAAACCGAGCCCTGGGTATTAGGGGACCACTAAAGTCTATATAAAAGAGACTTCAGATACAGTAATAGGGGACCACTAAGGTCTATATAAAAGAGACTTCAGATACAGTATTAGGGGACCACTAAGGCCTATATAAAAGACTTCAGATACAGTATTAGGGGACCACAAAGGTCTATATAAAAGAGACTTCAGATACAGTATTAGGGGACCACTAAGGTCTATATAAAAGAGACTTCAGATACAGTATTAGGGGACCACTAAGGTCTATATAAAAGAGACTTCAGATACAGTATTAGGGGACCACTAAGGCCTATATAAAAGACTTCAGATACAGTATTAGGGGGCCACTAAGCTCTATATAAAAGAGTCTTCAGATACAGTATTAGGGGGCCACTAAGGTCTATATAAAAGAGACTTCAGATACAGTATTAGGGGTCCACTAAGGTCTATATAAAAGAGACATTAGATACAGTATTAGGGGACCACTAAGGTCTATATAAAAGAGACTTCAGATACAGTATTAGGGGCCCAAGGTCTATATAAAAGAGACTTCAGATACAGTATTAGGGGACCACTAAGGTCTATATAAAAGAGACTTCAGATACAGTATTAGGGGACCACTAAGGTCTATATAAAAGAGACTTCAGATACAGTATTAGGGGACCACTAAGGTCTATATAAAAGCATCCAAATGAATGACTGAATGAAACCTTTATTGCCCCGAGGGAAGCCATGACAACAACAAGACAGCAATGGTGGTGACATACAGTCATCAGGATGAATCGATAAATTACTAAATAAATAATCAATGGTGCACACTGCAAATGAGGTATTGTCTAACGGTAACTGTTGGTGATTTTAGGAGAAATCTACAGACACAAACAGACAAAGTGTAGTAAAACAACAGTTTTCTCTCCACTGGTCTGAAAGAAGACACGTTATGGACGATAGAAAACCCAAAATCTCACGGTGGATCAGAGCATGACCTCATGTTCTCGCCTGTAGTCCCCCCGACCCCCCCTCTGCGTATGTGTGTGAGTGTGTGTGTCTCTGTGTGTGTGTGAGTGTGTGTGTCTGTGTGTCTCTGTGTATGTGTGTGTGTGTCTCTCTGCGTATGTGTGTGTGTGTGTCTCTCTGTGTGTGTGTGTCTGTGTGTGTGAGTGTGTGTGTCTCTGTGTGTGTGTGTGTGTGTGTCTCTGCATATGTGTGTGTGTCTCTGCGTATGTGTGTGTGTGTGTGTGTGTGTGTCTCTGCATATGTGTGAGTGTCTCTGCGTATGTGTGAGTGTGTGTGTGTGTGTGTGTCTCTGAATATGTGAGTGTTGTGTCTGTGTGTGTGTGTCTCTGCGCATGTGTGAGTGTGTGTGTCTCTGCGTGTGTGTGTGTGTGTCTGTCTGTGTGTGTGTGTGTGTGTTGTGTGTGTGAGTGTGTGTGTCTCTGTGTGTGTGTGTGTGTCTCTGTATTGTGAGTGTGTGTGTCTGTGTGTGTCTCTGCGTATGTGTGTGTGTGTGTGTCTCTCTGTGTGTGTGTGTGTGTGTGTGTGTGTGAGTGTGTGTGTGTCTGTGTGTGTGTGGTGTGTATGTGTGTGTGTTTTGTTTTCTCTGCATTGTGTGTGTGTGTGTCTCTCTGTGTGTGTCTGTGTGTGTGTCTCTGTGTATGTGTGTTGTGTGTGTGTGTGTTGTGTGTGTGTCTGTGTGTGTCTGTGTGTGTGTGTGTGTGTGTGTGTGTCTGTGTGTGTTTTTCTGTTTGTGTGTATGTGTGTGTCTGTGTGTGTGTGTGTGTGTTGTTTGTCTGTGTGTGTGTGTGTGTGTGTGTGTGTATCCATGTTATTTTTTACTTTTTGGGGCATTTTAGTTCAATTAAACCCGTATTTCTGATATAAAAAAGCCATCAGTGTGTATTTTGTGTGTGTGTGTATGTGTGTGTGAGTGTGTGTGTGTCAGTCTGTCAGTGTGTATTTCCCGTGCGGACCGCCAGAGTTGTGTGATGGTTCCTGGCCGAGAGGCGGAGCAGTCGGTCTCTCAGCGGCCGCCCTCTGACCGTCGGCCAATCAAGGCTGTTGTCCAAGAACGTGACTCCTCCTCCCACCTCTTCGGCCAGAGCTCTCAGCCAATCGCTGGCCTGTGTGAGGTAGACGGACGTCTGAAGACCCGCCTCCTTCAGGCAGTCGCCGTGGGTGAGGACGAGCAAAGCGTGTGCATCCGGAAGAGAGGTCTGAAGCACCATGATTACACAAACGTTACACTGATACCTAATGTACACTGATAATACTGAACACCTACATCTGTTACGGGATTGTGTTTTTGATGTTATTATTGTGTGTGTGTTTGTGTTTGTGTAATGTTTGTGTGTTGTTTTGTTGTGTTTTTGTGTGTTGTGTTGTGTGTTTTTTTGTGTTTTTGTTATTGTGTGTATATTGTTGTGTGTGTGTGTTTGGATTTTATTGTGTGTGTGTGTGTGTGTTTTGTAATGTTTGTGTGTGTGTGTTGTTTGTGTGTGTGTTTTTTGTTGTTGTGTGTGTGTGTGTTGGTGTGTGTATGTTTTGTGTGTGTGTTGTTGTGTATGTGTTTGTGTGTGTGTTTTGTTTTTTGTGTTTTTGTAATGTTGTGTGTGTGTTGTTTGTGTTGTGTGTGTGTGTGTTGTTGTGTGTGTGTGTGTTGTGTGTGTGTGTGTGTAATTGTATGTGTGTGTGTGTGTGTTGTTGTGTGTGTGTGTGTTTGTGTGTGTGTGTCTTGTATGTGTGTGTGTGTGTGCTGTTTGTGTGTGTTTTGTTGTGTGTGTTGTGTGTGTGTATGTGTGTGTGTGTGTGTGTGTGTATGTGTGTCATGTTGTGTGTGTCTGTTGTGTGTTCTGTTGTGTGTGTGTGTGTGTGTGTACCTCCCATGTTCCTCAAGGTGTGTGTTGACGGCGCAGGTCAGTCTCTAGCGAGCCAGGTGCGCCGAGGAATGCGTCTTGTGGGTAGGGCGTGTAGGGGGGTGTCCACCCTCTCAGAAGGTCTGTCCCTATCCTGAACCGGAGTTTTGCCACCTTCAAAATGGACTTTTGGTTCCCTCTCCTGTGTCAACAATGTGAACACATTGTCTTTTTTATCCAAGAAAACATGATGAAAAGTTTGCTATACTTACAATTATCATGGTTGTTATGTTTTAGTGTATGTTGTGTGTGTGTGTGTTGTTGTGCTGTGTGTGTTTTGTGTATGTATGTGTGTGTGTGTGTGTATGTGTGTGTGTGTTCTGTGTGTGTGTCTGTCTGTGTCGTGTGTTTGTGTGTTTGTGTGTGTGTGCTTGTGTGTTTGTGTCTGTGACCGTGTGTGTGTGTGTGTTTGTGTGTCTGTCTGTGTGCGTGTGTTTGTGTGTGCTTTTTGTGTGCTTGTGTGTTTGTGTCTGTGACTGTGTGTGTGTGTTTGTGTGTCTGTGTGTGTGTGTGTGTGTGTTTGTGTGTGTGTCGTTGTGTGTGTATGTGTGTATGTGTGTATTTGTGCGCGTGCATGTGTGTTTGTGTGAGTGAGTGTGTGTGTGTATCTGTGTGTGTGTGTTTGTGTGTGTGTGTGTGTGTGTGTGTGCGCATGTGAGTGTGTGTGTCTGTGTGTCTGTCTATGTGTGTGCGAGTGTGTGTGCGAGTGTGTGCATGTGTGTGTGTGTGTGTCTGTGTGTGTGTGTGTATGTGCGTGTGTGTGATTGCAGCTGAAAAGTGAACAACATTCAACATTCAAATCTCTGTAACCTGTAGGTACTGACCAATAAGAGCGTTCCCCACAGTAGCTCAGCAATATACTTCCCCGACCGAAGTGGCTGCTGAGATGGAAGAGGGTGTTGCCAAGGCGACTGTCTTTCATGCCGAGATCCATCCTAGGATACGACGGAGCTGAGTTCATTCACATAAAAACGACAGAAAGTGAATGTGTCATGGCGTCTACCTGTGGGTTAGGGTAGTGTCCTGTCTCCATTGTGCTCACGTTATAGTATTTTACACTAATTTGTTGTGTGTGTGTGTTTGTGTGTGTGTGTGTGTGTGCATGTGTGTGCGTGTGTCAGCGTGTCTGTGTGTGTGTGAGTGTGTGTGTGCGCGTGTGTATGTGTTCATGTGTTTGTGTATGTGTAAGTGTGTATGTGTTTGTGTGTGTGCGTGTGTGTGTCCATGCGTGTGTGCATGTGTTTCTTTGTGTGTGAGTGTGTGTGCATGTGTGTGTGTATGTGTGCATGCGTGCGTGTGTATGTATGTCTGTGTGTGTGCGTGTGCTTCTTTGTGTGTGTGTGTGTGTGTGTGTGTGTGTGTGTGTGTGTGTTTTGTGATTGTGTGTGTATGTGTCTTTGTTTGTGATGTGTGTGTGTGTGTGTGTGTCTTTGTGTGTGAGTGTGTGTGTGTGTATGTGTGTTTGTGTGTGTGTGTGTGTGTGTGTCTGTCTGTCTGTTTGTGTCTGTGTGTATGTGTCTTTGTGTGTGAGTGTGTGTGTGCGTGCATGTGCCTGTGTGTGTGTGCGTGTCCATGTGTGTGTGTGTGTGTGTGTGTGTGTGTGCTTGTTTTGTGTGTGTGGTGTGTGTGTGTGTGTTGTGTTTGGTGTGTTATCGTTATGTGTCTTTGTTGTTGAGTGTGTGTGTGTATGTGTGTGTGTCTTTGTGTGTGCATGCGTGTGTGTGTGTGCGTGTGTGTGTGTGTATGTGTGTGTGTGTGTGTGTCTGTGTGTGTCTGTGTGTGCATGTGTCTTTGTATGTGTGTGTGTGTGTGTGTCCATGCGTGTGTGTGTGTGTGTGTGTTTGTGTGCATGTGTGTGTCTGTGTGTGCATGTGTGTGTGTGTGTCTGTGTATGCATATGTGTCTTTGTGTGTGTGTGTGTGTTTGTGTGTATGTGTCTTTGTGTGTGAGTGTGTGTGAGTCTGTTCTGTTGTTTGAAATGTCCCTGAAACCTCGCCGATGTTCACATATCTCTAACTTCAGCCTCAGCTAACTTTGCATGTTGTTAGCCATAGATTACAGCAACACGATGTGACAGTGATACACAACTTTGAGCAACAGTGGCTTTGAGCGTAATGATACTCTTAAACCCTTGTGTTGCTGCCGGTCTCAGCTTTTTTTGGGGTTCCGTTTCCCTTAGTCTTGTTTGGTTTTGGCCTTGTTTGTGTTTGTCTTTTCAGCGGGTTTGCTTCCGTCTTCTTGGTGCGCCTAGAAAACAGAGAATGTACGGTACATGTTGAACCAACATTGTGTTCAGTTTGCGTGTTTTTAACATAGCGTTAGAAACTCTACGATCAACAGAATTTAACGAGAGTCTTACCTGCTTCACCGCAGGAGAAAACACATTTCCTCACTGTATGATCGATGTTAGGGGTGTGTGTGTGTGTGTGTGTGTGTGTGTGTGTGTGTGTGTGTGTGTGTGTGTGTGTGTGTGTGTGTGCTTACTGGTTAAATATTAACCAGTCCTAGCCATCTGTGGTTCTCTCTGTAGATTTATTAGGTTGTAAACCTGACAAACATCCCTGACATTTAGATTTAAAGAGACTGATTAAGAGAAAAGTGGAGCAAATGTGACTGTGTGTGTGTGCCTGTGTGTCTCTGTGTGTGTGTGTGTGTGTGTGTGTGTGTGTGTGTGTGTGTGTGTGTGTGTGTGTGTGTGTGTGTGTGTGTGTGTGTGAAGCTACAGAAGCTAAGGTTACATGCATCACTAGGATCATTTACTGTAAACTAGGATGTCGTTTCCATCCTGCCATTGACGACATTTGTGGAAGTGGAAGTAGGTGAGAATGCGTTGTCTGTGTGTCTGTGTGTGTGTGTGTGTGTGTGTGTGTGTGTGTGTCTCTCTGTGTGATAAACTAAAGTTTAACTCCTCAGGCGGCTGCAGAGAGAAACTTCTCTCCATCTGCTTGCAATTTATCCTGACAGAGTCTGAAACCACAGAGATAACACAGATAATCAAAGGCAGTTATTATCAATATTATTATTATTATTATTAACAGACTGCACATCTTCATCAGCAACATGTGGATGTCTTTTCTGAGGTAAATGCATCCAGAAATGCTGGAGTGAGTGTATGTGTGTGTGTGTGTGTGTGTGTGTGTGTGTGTGTGTGTGGCCGTGTGTTGGGGAGAAAAAGTAGCATAAATAAACCCGAACATTTCAGAAAGTGTTTTTCCCAATGGATTGCAAGAGCTTTTATTCTTGAACAAGCGTGAAACAGTGTGTAGTGTTTTTGCAGAATTGGAAACAAAGTGACAAAGAAGAACATGTGTTTGTACTTTTGGTGTCTTTGATTAAGGGATGGTTAAAAAAGTTTATGTCGACAAACACTGACACCACTCAGCTCCTTCGTCTACGCCAACCATCAACAGTGGCTTCTATTTTAAATATTATATAAGAAATCGACAAAAAAGCGACAAAAACATTGGAAAAAATTCCATAAAAAAAGGTCCAAAAACATCGGAAAAAAGTGACAAAAGCGTTCGGAAACAACAACGAAACATTGGAAAAAAGCCAGAAAAGCGCCCCAAAAACGTTGGAAAAAGTTTCTTTTTTAATAAACATGACTTCTTTATCTCATCATTAGAGGAAACTTTGCAGCATCAGCTCTCTATCCAGTAATCAATGTCCTCTACATGACTCTAAACCCACAGAGGCTTACATGTTTTCATACACATTATTCAGAGGAGAGGAAACAACCAGAGATGAGAGAGGTGTGTGTGTGTGTGTGTGTGTGTGTGTACCTGTGTGCGTGTGTGTACATGTGTGTGTGTCTATGTGTGTGTGTGTGTGTGTGTCTATGTGTGTGCCTGTGTGTGCCTGTGTGCATGTGTGTGCTGTGTGTGTGTGTTTGTGTGTGGTGTGACTATGTTACTACTAGCAATACTATGATGGTTAATATGTATACTTATGTATGTTACAGGCTTTGCAGCATACAGCACTTTGGATATATCATAAGATAATACACATGATGACCTACACCATTGTCCTTTTTACAACCTCAGGAGAACCTCATATGAGTCTGCAGTTCAGGGTGACGAGGCAGTCCCATAGGTCTGCTTCAGCGTTCATATGTGTCTTCATCATGCTTAGTTAAATAATTCCAGAATTTGGCTATTAGTGCTTGAAACATTTTAAAATGTGGCTTTTAAGCATGGACCCTGGCTGGTAAGTTAGAGTACCCCCAAAGCGAAATTATCCGCTTAAATTTTAGATGTTTCTTTAAGCCAAGCATGCAAAGTCTATGGGAAAAGTCTTTCTGGGTCAAGGGGGGCTTTTCCGTGGTGCTTTTTTGCGGCCGGGTGGTGGTGTTGGTGTGTGGTGGGTGGTGGTTTGTTGGCTCCCCGGGCTTGGGGTTGGGTGTTGGGGGGGGGGGGAGGGGGGGGGGTGGTTACGTGTGGTGGGGGGAGGGGGGGGGGGGGGGGCCCTGGGGCTGTGGCAGACCCAAGGTGTTGCTTCTTTTTTTATTTTTTTTATTTTCCGGTGTGGGTGAAATACAGCTACGATTACCTACACTCCGCCAGCTAGGGGGGGGAGGCGTGCGTTTCTTGCTTTTCGTGGGGGTGGGGCTGTTTTCTTTTCTCTCTGTGCTGTTTTTGTTTTTTTGCTTTTATATATCAGATAAAGACACATTTTCATACAGCACTGGGTCAGATTAATCTGTGTTTATATGGCTTTTTAAATCAATTTTACATACTTAAGATGATAAACATTTTACAGACTGAGGGATAAGTTCCTTATAATAATTATCAGAAATCACGTCAAAACAAGTTTTATAGTTCATTAACTAATGTTTATTACACAGGCGATGGGTTATAGAGTGATATAGACAAGATTTAATAACATGTTTTATAACCTTGCAACCCTTTACTGCAAGATACAACTATTACACATACACTAAAGACAATTCATATTCCTTCATATGTAATATATAACATCACATAATCTTTAGATTTAAATAAAACATCTGGAACACACATCGCACTTTTACACACACACACACACGAACACTACACAATACATACACACATAAAGGTAAAATGATTTGTAATAAAGACTCTTAGGTGACAGTAATGTTAAAGGTAAATTCCCAACATGCTAAACTATTATACCAATGTCCCTAACAGACCAGTGTTTTGAGTGTTATTTCCCATCATTTCTGTCTGTTTTCTGTAATCTCCCTCTCTCTTTTTTGTGTTCTAGTTTAAAATGTTTACTCTGTATGAATGTGTCCCTTCCCCTTGTTTTAAAGCCAGTGTATACCAAGGCTGTATTAAAGCCAATGATGAAATGATCATATATGCATAGTAAGTGTGTGTGTGTGAGCTGAAAGCTGCGCTCCCTCTCGTCCCTCAGGTTCCACAGCACTACTTTAGAACGAGCATCAGCAGCAGGAAACTGAACACTGAGCATGCATACTTTGAAGAAGGTGGAGTGTCCCAAAGCGAGCCATGTGTACACTAACACAGTTCTGCTGGTGCGGCACACACTGAAAATCTGGGTCAATAGCTTTCACACCCGTACTCTACTGCTCCCACTGAGATATTAGAGATGGCGGTCCAAGTACAGAGTACCAGCTCAGTCTGCTCATGCTCGGTACATTAAACTAAAGATTATTCCCTCTGTTGGGTTCATGCGTGGTAAAACATAATGCACCTTAACCTTTCCCCAATCCTCTGCACCTGATGGTGAGGTTCTTCTCCCTCTGAGAGGAAATGCAACAGCGGATGACCAATCCCAGCACACCACCAGAATTGTTTGAATCTCTCCTAGGAGAAACTACAGCGTAGTACCAACCTGAGATATTTAACATTGGGGATGAAAACACCAGCGAGTAGTTTTGGTCTACTACAGAGGCGCAGTCTGGTTGTGGTTCTTGGCGAGAAGAACTGAGTTGAATAGCGATGGTAGGCTGTTCATCAGTGGAGTCAATGACAGTGCAGACTACAGCCTGATTCTCTCCCACTGAGCGGTAGACCATCTCATAAAACCAGTAATCTCAACCCTACAGTGTTACTGCTAGCACTGCTGTTGGTTCCACCTAAACAGGTGTGCTCTGTAAAGTCTGTTGTAGTGGCGTTGGAAACCAAGAAGGAGCTGGCGTGATGCATGTCACCACTTGGTATCCTTCCCTCTAACAGGCTAGTACCCATAGCTGTTGCTTCATTGTTGTCCCAAAAACCCTGTTCCATATTTCTTGCGCTCCATATCTCACGGAATTCCATTTGACCCACTGACCAGACATGTAGGTGATTCAACATGGCAGGTCCACTGTTTCTCCAAGTCTCGCTCGATAACTCTCAATTTTGTAGAGTAGTACAAACAGTAATAGTGATGTTGTTTGTCATCCCCGTCAAGGGTTGCCCCCTCAGTCCACACTCCTCTTAGTCACGGGCGGAGGTCCTGAATGGGTCCAGGATTGAGGGATGGTGTAAGAAAAGTATTCAACGTGTTGTCATCCTTGTTTGAGTGTTCCGCGTGCTGAGGAGCTGTTGGATAGCAGAGGGTCAGAGCTGTTGGACGAGGGGTCAGGAGTGTTCCACAGGACAAGCATCTCCTCACCAACAGATCTGGAGGTCAGGCCAGGAGTCAGTCGTTCTCGGGCGGGTTGAAGGTGTCAGGTGGTGTATTTGGATAATGATCTTCTTGTGCTAGTGTTGTTGTGAGAGCCTTGGGAGAGAGGCTCCTGTGATACATTCTGCTCGAGGTGCTACACTGTTACCACTCAGTTCCTAGTCTTCTCACAACACTTCTTTATCTTTTCATTGGTTTATTAATCAACTGATTCTTTATCCTCCATCATTAAGAGAGCATTCAGCATCAGGTCCTATCCAGTGAAATCAATGTCTCCTCATGACTCTATTCCCAGACTTACATGTCTTCATACACACATTATTCAGAGAGGAGAGAAACAACCAGAGATGAGGAGAGAGGTGTGTGTGTATCTGTCTCTCTATGATATGCGTGTGTCAAAGGATTAGTAGTGTCTGTAATGTGTATATGTGTGTCTGTCTCTGTGTGTAGAGTCTGTCTCTGTTGTGATGTTCTCGCGTGTCTGTCTGTCATGTGATGTTTTTGTTATGTCTGTGTGTTTGGGGTGTGTATCTGTCATGTGTGTGTATGTGTGTGTATCTGTGTCTTGTGTGTTTGTGTGTGTATTTGTGAGTCTGTCTGTGTGTGTATCTGTTATTGTGTGTATATGTGTGTATGTGTGATTGTGTTGTATGTGTGTGTTTGTATGTATGTGATGGTGTATGTGTGTGTGTAGTAGAGTGGGTGTGTGTGTGTGTGTATTTAGTGTAACCTGTGTGTGTGTGTATTGTGGTGTGTGTGTGTGTGTTTACCTGTGTATGTGTGTGTGTGTGTTTAGATGCCTGTGACCTGTTTGTGGGGTGTGTCTGTGTGTATGTGTGTGTAGTGTGTGTATTAGGTTTTGTATGGGTGTTTGTGTGTGTTTGATGTGTGTCCTTTATTGTGTAGGTGTGTGCTGTGTGTGTATGTAGCTGTGTCTGTGTCACCATTATGTTTTTTGTGTGTGTGTATATGTGTGTCTGTGTGTGTGTCTGTGTGTGTGTGTGTGAGTTGTGTGTTGTGTGTGTATGTGTGTGTGTGTGTGTCTGTGAGTGTGTGTGAGGTATGTATAGCTATATGTGTGGAAGTGTGTGTGTGTGTCTGTGTGTGATTAGTATGTGTGTCTATATATGTGTAGTATGTATTATGGGGGTGTGTGTTATATGTGTGTGTATGTGTGTGTGTGTGTTTGTGGTGTGTGTGTGTATGTCTGTTTGTGTGTGGGTGTGTGTACAGGTGTGTGTCCTGTGTTTGTGTGTGTATGTGTGTATGTGTTTGTCTGTGTGGGATGTATTTGTGTAGTTGTGATTGTGTATCCTATCTGTCTAGTGTGTATGTGTGTGTGTGTGTGTGTCTGTGGAGTGTGTGTGAGATTTAATATATCATGAGGAAGGGAGATTAAATTAAATAGGTAAGTAAATCCCTCATGCAGATCTGTATGATATGTGTGTGTATTAGTATTAATGGGGAGATTATGTCTGTGTGTGTGTATTAATATTATTAATATGTGTGTGATGATGATATTGTGTGTTGGCTGTTATTAATGGAATTATTGGTGTCAGTAGTAATCTCTGTTTATTATAATGGGTGTGTGCAGGTGTGAAAAGTAATGCAATAATGATAACTGTTAATGTATGTGTGTTGTATGTGTTAAAGTTGTGTGTGTGTGTGTGTGTGAAGTTGTGTCACAATAATGCTCTAATGCGTATGGAAGTATTGTGTGTGTGTGGATTATTCATGTGTGTGTGTATTTATTATTTATTAGTATTAGTAACATTATGTGTGTTTGTGTGTATCTGTGTGTGTAGTTATTGTGTCGATTTCATTGTGTCTGTGTGTATATAACATTGTATGTGTGTCTGTCTCTGTGTGTCTGTGTGTGCTGTGTGTGTATGTTTTGTGTGTGGTATGTGTGTCTATGTGTGTGTGTGTGTCTCTTTGTAATGTGTGTATGTGTGTGTCTGTGTGATTTTTTAATAGAACTGTTTTCCCAATGATTGCAAGAGTTTTATTTAACTAGAACAAAGTAAAACAGTGTGTAATTTCTTGATTGAGCCAGTAAGCGAAGATGTGTTTTGTACTTTTGAATTGTCTTTGATTAAGGGATGGTTAAAAAGTTTGTATGGAAACCAACTCATCAGCAGCTACTTTTTTATCAAGCAAACTGCTATCTCATCATTAGGGAAACTTTGCAGCATTAGCTCTCTATCCAGTAATCAATGTCCTCTAAACCCACATGACTCTAAACCCACAAAGGCTGATGGAGTCTTCCATACACATTATTCAGAAGAAGGAGAAACAACCAGAGATAAGAAGGGGTAATGTGTGTGTGTCTCTGTGTGTGTGTGTGTGTTAGGGTGTGTGTGTACATGTATGTGTGTGTGTCTGTGAGTGTGTGTGCGTGTGTGTCTGTGTGTTTGTATGTATGTGTGTACATGTGTGTGTATATGTGGCTTGTGTGTGATGCATGTGTGTGTGTGTGTATGTAATGTGTGTGTGTTTGTGTGTGTGTGTGGATCCATATGTGTATTTCTTATGTCTAATGTATGTGTGTGTAGAATTAATGTTTTATCGCGATGTGTGTCTGGTATGTGTATGTGTGTGTGTGTGTGTGTGTGCATGTGTGTGTGTGGGTGTGGAGTGCGTGTGTGTGTGTCTGTGTGTGGATCCATCTGTGTGTCTCTATGTGTATATGTCTGTGTATGGTGTGTATGTGTGTGTGTGTGGAATTACTTTCTGTGTGTGTGTGTGTGCCTGTGTGTGTGTATGTCTGTGTGTGTGTTTGTGTGTGCGTGCGTGCATGAGTGTGTGTGTCTAATGTGTCCATCTGTGTGTCTGTGTGTTTGTCTAATGCTGTGTGTGTATGTCTTATTAGCAATACAGCCAACTTGCA
>NC_053125.1:38721539-38726539 GCF_010015445.1 Perca fluviatilis
TGCATGTGTGTTTGTGGAGTGGAGTGGTGGTGTATCTGTGTGTGTGTGTTTGTGTGTGTGTGTGTGTGTGTGGTAAATGCATTTGAGTGTGTGTGTTTGTGTCTGTCTGTGTGAGCGAGTGTGTGTACGAAAGGTGTGCATGTGTGTGTGTGTATGTCTGTGTGTGTGTGTATGTGGTGTGTGATTGCGGCTGAAAAGTGAACAACATTCAACATTCAAATCTCTGTAAACCTGTAGGTAATTGGGACTATCAAGAAGTTCCCCTTAGAGCTCCTCGTCTGCCTGTCGCCTAGCAACAGCACATTCAGGGCCAGCATTTTCGGCTCGCCGTTCCGACCCGGACGGAACCGCTGCTGAGGACCCGGAAGAGGGGGGTTGCCAAGGTGTCTCAGGGGACACCGGATAGAGGAGTTCATTCACAAAAAACGACAGAGTGGAAGTGTCATAGGGTATAGGCCTGCATGGCTCAAATTACATATGTGTGTGTGGGGTGGTGGTGGGGAGGTGGGGGGTGTGGGTGGTGTGTGGTTCAGGTTGTGTAGGTAGGGGGGGGTTGGATGGTGTGGGTTTCTTTTGTGTGAGTGTGTGGCAGGGTGTGTATGTGCTACGGCGGTAGTAGTGTGTGTGTGGCTTTTTGTGTGTGTGTGTGTGTATGTGTGTGTGGTGTGTGTGTGTGCGGTCCATGCGTGTGTAGGTCTTTGTTTGTGACGTGTTGTGTGTGTGTGTTTTGTGTGTGAGTGTGTGTGTGTGTAGGGGGGGGGGGGGGGGGGGGGGGGGGGGGGGGGGGGGGGGGGGGGAGTGTGTGTGTGTGTGTGTGTGTGCGTGGGGTGGGGGGGGGGGGGGGGAAGGGGGTGTATGTGTCTTGTGTGTGAGTGTCGGGGTGTAAAAGTGGGGTTTGTGTGTAAGGGTATGTGTCTTGTGTGTGAGGTGGGTGTAGTGTGTGTGTCTTTGTGTGTGCATGCAGTGTGTGGCGTGTGTGTGTTATGTGTGTGTAGTGTGTGTGTGTGTGTCTGTGTGTGTCTGTGTGTGGAGTGCTGTATGTGAGTGTGTGTGTGTGTCCAGCGTGTGTGTGTGTAGTGTGTTTGTGTGCAGGTGGGTGTGGAGTGTTGGGGGTAGCAAGTGTCTTGTGTGTGTGTGTGTTTGTGTGTATGTGTCTTTGTGTGTGAGTGTGTGTGAGTCTGTTCTGTTGTTTGAAATGTCCCTGAAACCTCGCCGATGTTCACATATCTCTAACTTCAGCCTCAGCTAACTTTGCATGTTGTTAGCCATAGATTACAGCAACACGATGTGACAGTGATACACAACTTTGAACGGCAGTGGCTCTTGAACGTAATGATACTCTTAGCCCTTAGTGTTGAAATTAAACCCAGTGACCCGAAGGGACAACATAGGATAGTTTACTTTGTGAGAATTGCTCTCTAAACAAGGGTTAATATAGCACCTTAGTTCTTGTTTGTACAGCATTTTGGTCAGCTTAAACTGTGTTTAAATGTGTTCTAGAAATAAACTTTACTTACTTACTCTTTACAAGAAAACAGGGTTTAGAGAGCAATTCTCAACAAAGTAAACGGAAGTACATAATCCTTGTGTTGTCCTTCGGGTCACTGGGACCCGAAGGACAACACAAGGGTTAAGATGAAATATAACAGAGAATGATGAACCAGACGCTAAACATGTTAGGAACCAACATTGTGTTCAAGTTTAACGTGTTTTTAACATAACGTAGAAACTCTACGATCAACAGAATTTAACAGAAGAGAGTCTTACCTGCTTCACCTGCCAGGAGAGGAAAACACATTTCCTCACTGTACGGTCGATGTTAGAGGGTGTGTGTGTGTGTGTGTGTGTGTGTGTGTGTGTGTGTGTGTGTGTGTTTGTGTGTGTGTGTGTGTGCTTACTGGTTAAATATTAACCAGTCCTAGCCATCTGTGGTTCTCTCTGTAGATTTATTAGGTTGTAAACCTGACAAACATCCCTGAACATTTAGATTTAAAGAGACGGATTAAGAGAAAAGTGGGAGCAAATGTGACTGTGTGTGTGTGCCTGTGTGTCTCTGTGTGTGTGTGTGTGTGTGTGTGTGTGTGTGTGTGTGTGTGTGTGTGTGTGTGTGTGTGTGTGTGTGCGGGGAAGCTACAGAAGCTAAGGTTACATGCATCACTAGGATCATTTTACTGTAAACTAGGGATGTCGTTTCCATCCTGCCATTGACGACATTTGTGGAAGTGGAAGTAGGTGAGAATGCATTGTCTGTGTGTCTGTGTGTGTGTGTGTGTGTGTGTGTGTGTGTGTTCACTGTGTGATAAACTAAAGTTTAACTCCTCAGGCGGCTGCAGAGAGAAACTTCTCTCCATCTGCTTGCAATTTATCCTGACACGAGAGTCTGAAACACAAGCAGAAATAACACAGATAATCAAAGGCAGTTATTATCAATTTTATTATTATTATTATTAACAGACTGCACATCTTCAACATGCAACATGTGGATGTCTTTTCTGAGGTAAATGCATCCAGAAATGCTGGAGTGTGTGTGTGTGTGTGTGTGTGTGTGTGTGTGTGTGTGTGTGTGTGTGTGTGTGCCTGTGTGTTGGGGGAGAGAAAAATTAGCATAAATAAACCGAACATTTCAGAAAGTGTTTTTCCCAATGGATTGCAAGAGCTTTTATTCTTGAACAACGTAAGAAACAGTGTGTAGTGTTTTTGCAGAATTGGAAACAAAGTGACAAGAAGAACATGTGTTTGTACTTTTGGTGTCTTTGATTAAGGGATGGTTAAAAAAGTTTATGTCGACAAACACTGACACCACTCAGCTCCTTCGTCTACGCCAACCATCAACAGTGGCTTCTATTTTAAATATTATATAAGAAATCGACAAAAAAGCGACAAAAACATTGGAAAAAAATTCCATAAAAAAGGTCCCAAAAACATCGGAAAAAAGTGACAAAAACGTCGGAAACAACAACAAAACATTGGAAAAAAAAGCCAGAAAAGGCCCCAAAAACGTTGGAAAAGTTTCTTTTTTTAATAAACATGACTTCTTTATCTCATCATTAGAGGAAACTTTGCAGCATCAGCTCTCTATCCAGTAATCAATGTCCTCTACATGACTCTAAACCCACAGAGGCTTACATGTTTTCATACACACATTATTCAGAGAGGAGAGGAAACAACCAGAGATAAGAGAGAGGGTGTGTGTGTGTGTGTGTGTGTGTGTACCTGTGCGTGTGTGTACATGTGTGTGTGTCTATGTGTGTGTGTGTGTGTGTGTCTATGTGTGCCTGTGTGTGTGCCTGTGTGCATGTGTGTGCATGTGTGTGTGTGTTTGTGTGTGGTGTGACTAATGTTAGCTACTAGCCAATAGCCCCAATACGGTCGTTAATAATGTATAACGTAACAGCTATGTTACAGGCTTTGCAGCATACAGCACTCGGATATATCATAAGATAATACACATGATGACCTACAGCCATTGTCCTTTTTTACAGCTTACTCAGGAGAACCGTCATATGAGTCTGCAGTTCAGGGTGACGAGGGCGCAGTCCCATAGGTCTGCTCGCGTTCATATGTGTCTTCATCATGCTTAGTTAAATAATTCAGAATTTGGCTATTAGTGCTTGTTAAACATTTTAAAATGTGACGTTTTAAACATGGACCCTGGCTGGTAAGTTGAAGTACCCCCAAAACGAAATTATCCGCTTAAATTTTAGATGTTTCTTTCGCCAAGCATGCAAAGTCTATGGGAAAAGTCTTTCTGGGTCAGACGGGTGCATTTCTGCTTGAGGCTGGTGCATGTCATGGTGAGTGTTGATTGGCTGATGCTCGTCTAACATCGACCAACCAGATAGTGTTGTGGGCGGGACATGAAGTGAGACTGTCAGTGGTGAGTGAAACGGGAGCAGAGGGAGAGACTCAGAGCTGTAGCTGAGACAAAGTAGAACACCTTTTATTTCATTAACTTTACCGGTTATCGGTGAAATAAAACACAGATACAGATAATCTGCAAACGGCCAAATATGGGACAGAGCCTTCACAGTTGCTGCTCCACGACGGTGGAAGCTGCTGCCTTCAGATATCAGCTGTGCTCCCTACATTTCTGTTTTTATATCTCAGATAAAGACACATTTTTCATACAGCACTTCGGTCAGATTAATCTGTGTTTGAATGTGCTCTAGAAATCAATTTTACATACTTAAGATGATAAACATTTTACAGACTGAGAGATAAGTTGCTTATAATAATTAATCAGAAATCACAATCAAAACAAGTTTTATAGTTCATTAATAATGTTTATTACACAGACGATAGGTTATAGAGTGATATAGACAAAGATTTAATAACATGTTTATAACACTGACAACACTGCAAGATACAACTATTATAAATGCACTAAAGACAATTCATATTCCTTCATATATAATATATAACATCACATAATCTTTAGATTTAAAATAAAACATCTGGAACACACATGCGCACACACACACAGACACAGACACACAGACACACACATACACACACACATAAAGGTAAAATGATTTGTAATAAAACTCTTAGGTGACAGTAATGTTAAAAAGTAAATTCCCAACATGCTAAACTATTATACCAATGTCCCCTAACAGACCAGTGTTTAAGTGTTATTTCCCATCATTTCTGTCTGTTTTTTCTGTAATCTCCCTCTCTCTCTTTTGTGTTCTAGTTTAAATGTTTTCTCTGTATGAATGTGTCCCTTCCCTTGTTTTAAAGCCAGTGTATACCAGGCTGTATTAAAGCCAATGATGAAATGATCATATATGCATATTAAGTGTGTGTGTGAGCTGAAAGCTGCGCTCCTCTCCGTGTCCTCAGGTTCACAGCGACTACAGCAGAACAGAGCATCAGCAGCAGGAAACTGAACACTGAGCATCGCACTTTGAAGAAGGTGGAGTAAATCCCAAAGGGCTCCATGTACACTAACACAGTTCTGCTGGTTGACACACACTGAAAATCTGGGTCAATAACTGCAC
>NC_053125.1:38731539-38741539 GCF_010015445.1 Perca fluviatilis
CCATCAATAGGCCCATTCTGGCCCATGTATGTAGGCCCGTACATACAGTATACAGTACAGTGTACCCACTACAGTACATCAGACTACACCAGTGATCTGAGGGTGAGCTCTGACTCTGATGAATAAGTTTTATCTATGGGATCATTTCCGTGTGTCTTTACGGGCCTGTGGGCAGGTATTTCCCTCTTCGTTAAGCTTTTTGGCCTCCCACCACGACTCAGAGAAACATTCAGATACAGATGTGGTCCGACCAGATGTTTCGGCTTTAACCCTTCTGTCATCCTCAGGTCAAATTTGATCCATTAGTAAAATCAATGCCCTGGCTTAGTCACTTTTTTTCAATGTTTTGTCGCTTTTTCTGAAGTTTTGATCACTTTTGCCAATGCTTTTTTTTCAACCTTTTAGCCACTTTTTTGGGCGCTTTTTTAGACATTTTTGGGGCGCTTTTTTCCATGTCTTTGCCACATTTTTTGGGCGGTTTTTTCAACATTTTAGCCACATTTTTGGGCGCCTTTTTCGTAGTTTTTGCCACAGTTTTGTCGCTTTTTCTGAAGTTTTGATCACTTTTGCCAATGCTTTTTTTCCCCAACCTTTTTGCCACGTTTTTGGGCGCTTTTTTCAAAATTTTTGGGGTGCTTTCTTCCATGTCTTTGCCACTTTCTTGGGGCGCTTTTTTCAACGTTTTAGCCACATTTTTCAACGTTTTTGCCACATTTTTGGGGGGGGGGTGGGGGAGGGACTTTTTTGCTGACTTTTTCGGGGCTATATGTTGACCAAAACTGTAAGGGGGAAGACTATATGAGACATGCAATAATACAGTCAAGATATTGGACTCTTTCTCTTTAATAAAACCATGTCAACCCTTGAGTTGTCCTCCTGGCTCAAAATTAAGCCCTTTTTTAGACACAGTTTTTATGTTTTCGTTGCTTTTTTTCTGACATTGTGTCGCTTATTTTCACTTTCTTTCCATCACCACCAGTGTATACACCACTAACACCAACTTATTAACACAAGTTTTACACTTCTTTTTGGAATTCATGGTCAATTAACCTCATTTATATGAAATTATCTCAATTATTATTATTATTATGTTAGAAAAAAGCTGAAATAATTAATCATTTTGACTAATATTTAAGATCAGAGGAACGTATGTTGATGGCTAATAACAGATATGTCATAGTTTAGTCAGAATAATGCTATAAAATTAAATTAAACACCCCAAATCAGTGATCTGAGCCTTAATTTTAGCTGCAAAGAGTGTTTTATGGAACCATCCATGTTATTTTTGGGTAATTTGGTTGAAAGAAACCCCTATTTCTGATGTAGAAACTTTGAAATTTGACAATTTTGACCCGAGGACCACAGAAAGGTTAATAAACTCTACCTGTCTGTCTCTTGATGAGATTCTCATGTTTCCAGTGTGGCCCTCAGAGAGGCTCAGTTTGACACCCCTGCGTTAGCTCAACGTGATTTAGCTTAGCCTCTCTAGCAGCTTTAACAGTTACATAACTCTCACACAGGAAGATAAGCATTCAAAACGTTGTTTACGTCAAACTACTTTGGTCAAAAGTTCTGCACTTGTGCTACGTTTACACGTGGGCAACTATTTTCATAAACGGACATTTCAACCTCTCCGTTTTCAAAAATAACATCGTGCACAGCTGACTGAGTTTTCAGAAAAGTGTTCGTTTACACGTACCCGTGTATATATGCAGTCAATGCCTTCAAGAGCACGCCAAACCTGTAGGTGGCGGTGTAACGAGAAGCTCAAGCCCACGTTAGCCAATCAGAATCCCGGAAATAGCAACAACAGTAACCAATCACTTTCTCTCTCTCTTCTCTTCCTCAATTCCTCACTTCCTCGGCTGCCTAAACCTCCATTTGTCTCAGTTTACATGCAAACAAAGATTTCCCAAAATCTCCACTCTGGCCGGAGTTTTTAGAAAGACTCGTTTTCAGAGGCGAATTCTCCGTTTGCGTGTAAACGAAGGGCACAAACGAAGGGAAATGTCTCCGTTTTTCAAAATAACCATGTACGTGTAAACGGGGTATTGAGCAACTTACAGAAACACGGAAAAGACAAGTCCGTCCCCCCCCCCAAAAAAAACAGACACACAAACACGTTTTAAGGTGACAAATCCTTTTAATCGTAAAAACACAGATTAGTGATTGATTTTGGACACAAACCCTTCAAAATAAACTGGCAGAGCGACACATAAACACACAAATAATTACACCAACATTCATCCAAAATGTACAGCAGCAACTCATAGAAATATAACTCAGTGCAATCGATACAAGACGTCCGGAGAAACCTCAGCGGTTATGGGTTTTAACGAGGCAACGCTTCACAGTTTTGGGGGGGATGTGAACGAGTTTCTATTGACGCACCCTTTGTTTTAAAGTACAAAAGGTATATTTGTGGTACAATTGGTGTTTTGGGAGTTACACAATCTTCTCCCCCAAGCCCTTGAAAGCCAACATCAACGTTTCAGCTTTGGCGCCAATTTAGCTCGATGGTGTTTTAAGCCCCTTAACCCTTGCCTAACTGCAAAATTACAAATCCCACTATGGCCAAGTGGGTCTTGGCGTGGCCATAGTGGTCGATTGGTTAGGCATTTGACCTCGAGTGGTTAAGGTGGGAATAGCCGATTGGTCAGGAGATAGGACCTGAACAAATCATGTTACGTTACCTTACGTAAGCATGGACGCCTGGCCAATAGTAGCTATTGAAGGGCAGGTCTTGGCGTGGCCATAGTGCCTTCCATGCAGCGCTGCCTGGAAGACGACGCTGGGGGCCTAAAACACCAAACACTGCCAAATTATCTCTTCACACATCGCATTAGAAAACATGTGGGCGCCACTAAACGGAAAGCTGAGTTTGTTCAGAACATTTTGATATGAAACACACATGGATCAGTTATATGCAAATACCCTAAAAAGGTGAATTTAAGAAGATGTGTGAAAATGACCTTAGACCTCAGAGGGTTAAATGGGTCCCTGAAGGGTTGTAAAAACTAATTTCGGCTAAACTTAGCATATCTTTGGAGACTAATAGCAAAAAGAAGACGTGTTTACACGGTGAAACTAAAACGGTCAAAGCGGTTGTTACGTATGTCTTTGTAGGTAATCAAATGCGTCTCTAGCTTTAAACAAGCTGCCGCAAACCGGTGGTTAGCTGCTAACGCTAGCTTTCGGGGCAAATGGTAAAATCGCTATTTCTACACCACTAACAAGGCTCAAAATTGCACCACACTTCAATGATAGCATAATGAGGGTCCCTACATGTACACCAAAGCGTTGAGAACTTTGTAAGCGTACGGACAGTTTATTAAAAAGATAGTTTAGAAAGACAGTACGGTTCACGTCAGTGGTGTAGTCTAATGTATCGTAGTGGGTATACTGTACTGTATGGGCCAGAATGGGACTTTGAGGGGTGGGGTCAGGGTGTCCTCCCCCAGGGAAATTTTGAGCGTCAAAAACTTAATTTCCTGCATTTTGATACACTTTTATGCACCAATTCACAGCTGAAATACTTTTTATATTTAGCCTATGCAAAGAAAAAAACACACATGACAATTCAATATGTCAAAACTATAATGGAAAATATGTTGTTGCGTGTCATTGCACATTTTTAAGTGGGTATATGGAAATCCTGGAGCTTTCTTATTGAGTATACTGTGTATACCTGCGTATCACGTAGACTACACCACTGGCTCACGTATACAGGCAGGGCACCATCTTGGGAAAACATGTCATGTTTTCGAACGCTGTGTTTGAGCAATGTTACTGGTTGCTGTTCATCGTTCAACTGGTCGTGACAGTTGTCCCGAGATGGCGCCCGCCTGTATATACGTGAACGGTACTGTCTTTATAAACTACCTTTTTTATTGTCCTTTAAGCTCTCGTAAGACATAAAGAGAAAAATCTAAGTAAATTGAAAACAGGATGGAATTTGTTCTGCTTTTAATCATGGCGTTTGGCTGTTTTGCAGGACTTTGGATTAGACAGATGTTGACAGATGTTGTGAAATATCTTCATAACTTTGGCCCACGACCAGTTTTGAAAAACAGAAGATGTATTGTATTTGTGGTACAGTTGTTGTTTTGGGGAGTTTCAGTGGAACATTTCACATCTACAACGTCTTTTCTTTCATTTAAATTCTTTGAGTCCTTCAGGAAACTAATTTTGGTTAACCTTAGCGTCTCTATGGAGACTAATAGCCAAAGAAGACATGTTTAAATGATGAAAATAAACCGTCAGAGCAGGGTTTTTTTACACACACTTAATTCTCCTGATTGGAAAGTAAAAGTTAAGCTCAGTTTTTCAATCGTAAAAAATCAAGTATTCTTCCAATGTACGCAAGACGTAAGAGATAATCGATATGAATTGAAAATATGATTGTAATTTTTGATGCTGGTTGACATTTTGCAGCCCTTCAGAGTGGACAAATGTAGTGAAATGTCTTAGTAACTGAGCTGAATTAAAGGGTAAGTTCAGTTTATAGTGTGTAAAATCAAGTTTACTTCCAATTTTAAGCCGAAGGAATGCCTACCTACCAAACACTAGAAGACTTTGAACAGACTAAAGTCTGACACTGTCTCACGTCTAAAGACAGTCCTCTCACACATCTAACGTTAAAGACGGTCATAATATGTAAAGGGGATCTCGCAGGGTCACACATTGCAAGACTACAACTAGACTCGTTTTGAAAAATGTAACTAAGCTAGCTAGCTACCGCTAGCGCTAGCTAGTAACTTGAGGGAAAGTTTGCAGATGGTTTTGTTTATTGTATAAAGTCTCTTCACACATGAAAGCATTTTTTGAAATTAGTGAAACTATGGCCTTTTGCACAGAAGTTTCCTTGTTTGAGAATAAGATCTTTAGATTTTCTGTATCGTGGTTGTTAAAATCAACCTGCCATCTGTGGCTCTTCAGGTCCTACAAATGCAACTCTACAACAGACATGTGTTAGCTTGGTTTATTTTAATATTAATGCTTTTCCTTGTCGCTGTAAATGGAGTCAAACCGGATTTCAAAGCGGGTTTCTGCTCGTCTAGACGCCCGGAAAAAGAGAGGAAACCAGATCTGAAGCACAAAGAGTTTCACATCCTGCGTCTTTTTTTTAAATTTGCGTGTGAATGCACCCCGACAGGAAGCCGATTAGCATCGAGATAACGGGACAGTTTGGGAGGATGAGAGGTTTCCACAGGTGTAAACAGGTATTCGCAGATTATTCACCCCTCCCTCCATTTGTCTCTGTCTCGCTCTCTTCTTTCTCCGTCCCTGCCTTTCGCTCCCGGGCAAAGGGAAGGCACATCTTCCCTTCCCTTTTCAGCTTTCAAACCACCTTTTTCCCCCCTCTCTCTTCTCCTCTCTGTCTTTCCTTCTTTCTGTCCAATCCATCCTTCCATCCTTTCTTTAGTTTTTCTGGCACACGTGAAGTCTCGTCTTCGCCACGGCCTGCGACGTCGAAGACGAAGACTTTGCGGACGAAGACAGCAGCGACGTGTGCGGCGAGGAGTGGCGAGACGAGGAAGAGGACGCCGCGAACCTGGGCGCCGCCAGCAGAGATGACGAAGACGAAGAAGACGAAGAAGACGGAGACGCAGGCTGGGCGCCGGGCTCTCGCAGGGTTTGGCAGCCGAGTCCGTCGCCGCACGGGCAGCGCTGGAACAGCTCCAAACCGTGGTTCCCCTTTCGGCGCTCTCGCGTGCAAACCTGGCCCTCCCGCAACACCGGCTTGCAGATGCGAGTCCAGAAGTGGCGAGCGCAGCACAGGGCGTCGGAGCAGTCCGAGGACCGGAGACACGGATCCCCGACCTGACCTGGAAAACACACACACAAACCAAAACGTGTCAACTACAGACGTGTATAAAGAACTAGAGACCCACACTTGAGTAAAAGTACAAGTGCTCTATCAAAAAAGTGACTTGAGTAGAAGTAGAAGTGCATCATCGTTACATCTTCTCTGACTTCTCAACAGGCAACTGTAATGAAAAGAAACACGATGCGATCTTGTGGATTTTTTATTCTAATTATCGTACGTAACTAACGTAGCCGTAACGTACACACACTATAACCTACACAGTCTCCGCAGCGTGAGGCATTCACAACAGTAACGAGTAACGATGTATCGGAGTAAAAGTATTAAACTCATCGAAATATGTACTCAAGTAAAAGTTGATGTAGAAGAAAAAAATAATACTCCAGTAGAGTACAGATACAGCCTTTTAGTACTTAAGTACAGTAGTGAAGTAGTTCTACTTCGTTACTATACAGCGCTGTCAACTATGCCTATCAGCAGGGGGCGTAGCACAAGATTCTGGCCCCTGTAGAAAGGCATTTTCTATGGGCCCCTCTCTGCAACCACAGCTATTCATTCTAGCATCTTTTTTAGTAGTACTGCTACAGTATCCTAGAGCGCTGTGTGGAGACTGGGTACTCAGTCCCATTACCCCCTTTCCTCCCCTTCCCCCCCCAGTCCGATGCCCCTGCCTGTCAAAAGACTAAAGTCTGACACCAGCACTAGGAAAGTCTTTTGGTGTAAGTACAGCTGCTCGATTACGGAAAAAAATATAATCACGATTATTTTGGTCAATATTGAAATCTCGATAATTTAACACGATTACTCGTTGACTTCTGGAAAGATGCTGCAATTATTGAACTTAAAAAACAGTGGAAAAAGTTAAACAGTAAAAAAAATAAAATAAACATACTTAATACTTTTCCTATTTAAGCTTTATTTTTTCGTCACTTAGACATTTACATTCCACTCCATTATAGACAGAATACCAGTTGATCTGAGTGGGTGGCTGATCTTTAATGCAATATCTACATCCCCCCATTATCAGCAACCATTCATCCAATGGTCCAAAAGGCTCATTCTGTTTACTAATCTGATATCATTTTAAAAGGCTAACTGAGAAAACATTGGAGAAACCCTTTTGCAATTATGTAAACACATAATGTAATCTGAAAACTGCTGCCCTGATTTAAAAATAACAATGCAACTGATCTCAGCTGGTATTCTATCTGGAATGGAGAGGAATGGAAATTTCTAAGTGACCCCAAACTTTTGACTAGTAGTGTATATATATTCATTGTTATCCAGTGAAATTACTGATTTAGCATGCTGGGGGGGGTGGGCACTGTATCCGTGTCACATTCTCATTAGGGTCTGATCCTAGAATGGCCCCTGGTGTGAACCCATTTACATGTGTAAACATGCCTGCTCTATACACGCTAAAATCTGGGCCAATCACAAACCGAAAATGTCACCTTCGTCTGCAGACTTTGAGCTGTTGTGTGTTCATTTAGCGTAGAGAGAAACACATACATTTTGAATAATTCTCTTGTCATAAATCCCCATTTCCTGGCTGTAATTTGATCACAAATATATTTATTTTTAGCAACCAAAAATGACTAGAAAAACACTCAAAAAATCAAAAATCCTACGTCATTTGTTACCTAATAATTTAATAGACTAATTATGGAGTTTACAGTCAATTCATAATCACTTATGGAAACAACTAAAGAAGTTTTAAGCTTTAAAAAAAATCAAGACAACAACTCTGGGACTTTTCCAGAGGTGACATTCATTCAAGTTTTTCTAAAAAAGCTGACAGATGTTTCGGGGAAAATAAAGTGCATTTCTACATTTAAAACCAAATATAAAATTGTGATTGAAAGCTCACCTTTACTGGAGGAGCTTTTGATGTTCTTCCTCCCTCTCTTCCTCCATCCTTTCTTTAGTTTGGACAGCGGAGTCATCCCTCCGTCCGAGTCTGGGATCCCCTGAGACTCAAAGCTGTCGGGCACACAGATATCTGACGGAGAAAGAAAGAAAGAAAGAAAGAAAGAGAGAAACGTATCAGCATTTGAAATGGAAACTAGTAGAATAAATCAAAATTATGAGAGTTTTTAGATGCAGAAAGTCAGAAGATTTTTTTTTAAGTTAAATTGATTTAGGCTATGTTCACACTTGGCGTCTTTTTTGACAAGAAAAAGTTGACTATAGGGCGCTTTTTTAGTACTACTGCTACAGTATCCTAGAGCGCTGTGTGGAGAGATGCTAACGTTAGATAAAACAAAGTGGTGAAGGGAGCTAGAGAAAGAACAGAGAGAGAGAGAGAGGTACTAACGTTAGATAAAACAAAGTGGTGAAGGGAGAGAGAGAGAGAGAGAGAGAGAGAGAGAGAGAGAAAGAGAGAGGTGCTAACGTAAGAAAGAAAGAAGCTAGAGAAAGAAAAAAAGAGATACTAAAAGATGCTTTTTAACGTCTAGATAAACAAACTGGTGAAGGGAGCTAGAGAAAGAACAGAGAGAGAGAAAGAGAGAGGTGCTCGTTTAGATAAAAAATGGAAAGGAAGGAGAAAGAACAGAGAGAAAGATGGAGAGAGAGAGAGAGAAAGATGGAGAGAGACAGAGAAAGAGGGAGAGCGAGAGAAAGAAGGATGGAGAGAGAGAGAGAGAGAGAGAGAGAGAGAGAGAGAGATCAGAGAGAGAGAGGTGCTAACGTTACATAAACAAAGTGGTGGAGCTACATATCGGTCATATCATATAACTCGCTGTGCTCCAACTCCATTTTTTCTTGTTGTTATGGAAACGACAGGTCTGGCTAGTCATTGGTTGGCTGTCAAAAAAGCACTTGACGCGGGGCGTTGTTTTTTTTTTCAACTTCAAAGAGCCGCGAAAAAAAAAAGTCGGCGTTTAAAAACAGCGTTGGCGTTTAAATAAAAACAGCGCTCAGGACTTTTCTTTTGCTCGGCAGGATTATAATGTAAAAAAAAAAGCCGCCACATGGCTTTCTGATGTTATGATGTCTCTAAAAAACAGAAAAAATCAAGTACTTTCTTAGAGGATCAAGCAGAAAGTTTTGGGGAAAAGAAAGAATTGGGGCCCTTTTACTGGCTTACTTTGAAAAACTTACTGCACTTCCCTCTTAGTAACTGATAAGAATTGTAAAGCACAATGATTACATTATTTGTTATCATGAGTAATAGAAGAGAGTTGTTATTATTTTATATTTTATTTTATTTTATTTTATTTTTTATTTTTTTTATTTTATTTCAGTTTATTTTATTTTATTTTATTTTATTTTATTATTAGCATAACTTCTGGACAGTGTCTCGCTTAACGCAGAAATATATATCTGACGTATAACGGACGGAAACGTTGTCAACAATAGACATTTCGGCGTTAAAGCGAGACAGTTCTGCTGTATGTAAAAAAAAAAAAAAAAAAAAGAAGGCCGGTCTTACTCTTGCTGCAGCGGTTGCCCGGGCAACACATGCCATCCCTATGGCAACGCCTCTTCCTCCGGCGGCAGGTCTGGCATCGGGAGTGGGCGGGGCCTTTGGTCGGCGCGTGGCAGTAGCTCCCCTCGCTGCACTCCAGGTCGCTCATGCACTGGTAGAGCTGTGTGGATGAGACAAAACTTTATTTAAAATTACAAAAGTGCTCGATGGACAAAAAGTTGTTTTTTTGTCAGTTTTTCATTGTTTTTGTCACTTTTCTTGATGATTTTGTCACTTTTGTGGCTTTTCCTGATGTTTTTGTCACTTTTCTTGATGTTTTTGTCCCTTTTCTTGATGTTTTTGTCACTTTTTTGTAATTTTTGTCACTTTTCCTGATGTTTTTCGACACCTTTGTGGCTTTTCCTGATGTTTTTGTCACTTTTCTTGATGTTTTTGTCCCTTTTCTTGATGTTTTTGTCACTTTTTTGTCACTTTTCCTGATGTTTTTCGACAATTTTGTGGCTTTTCCTGATGTTTTTGTCCCTCTTCTTGATGTTTTTGTCACGGTTTTTCCTATCATTTTTTTTTTTATATATTCCTATGAAATTGAATAAAACACCCAAATTCAATGAAAGTAGCGAACTGATCATTTATCTTACTTGTAAAGAGCATTGTATAGAACCATCCAAGTTATTTATTTTTTTGACTATTTGTTTAAAAGAAAACCCAAATTTCTGATATAGAAACTTGACAAAAAGTGG
>NC_053125.1:38751432-38763932 GCF_010015445.1 Perca fluviatilis
TCCCTCCCCTCTCCTCCCTCTCCTCCCCTCCCTCTCCTCCCTCTCTCTCTCTCTCTCTCTCTAGGGTTCCTCTCTCTCCTCCCTCCCTCTCTCTCTTGTCCCTCTCTCTCCTCCCCTCTGTCTCTCTCTGTCCTCTCCTCTTATCCCCTCTCTCTCTCCCTCCCTCTCTCCTCCCTTCCCTCCTCCCTCCTCTCTTTGTCCTCTCCCTCTCTCTCCTCTTGTCCTCCTCCCTCTCTCTCTCTCTCTCTCTCTCTCCTCCCTTCTCTCTCTCCTCTCTCTCGACTCCTCTCTCTCCTCTCTCTGACCTCTCCTCCCTCCCTTCTCTTCTCTCTCTCTCCTCCTCTCTCTCTCCTCCCCTTCTCCTCCCCTCCTCCCTCTCCCTCCCTCCTCCTCCCTCCTGTCCCCTCTCCCTCCCCTTTGATCCTCCTCCCTCTGTCCTCCTCCCTCCCCTCCCTCCCTCCACCAACATTACCTTACCAACCGCTTTAATACTTCAAAACAATTTTAACCACAAAACAACCGCACTTAACTGGAATCGTACTGTACCAACTCAATTTACGTTTATCCATTAGTCCCATCTCCTTAAACAATGAACTCAATAAAATCGACTGGCTTAAACTTAACAAAATTCCACAATCGCCTGAATAAACGTCCACAACCTTCACTTTGTTCTGATTGAAAACATAAAACATTAAACACCTGTTAAAACATATTTATAATATCCTGCACGAAATTTAAAATACAGTTCCACCGTTAATGTTTATCTATCGAAATCTGCTTCTGTTTTCAATAATCGTTCATTCTTGTTTTAATCGATAAATCGGTCATCAAAGCACGACTCTTTGGATCCTTTATTAATTGACTTTATTTTGGTTAGTCTGTAATATCGACTTCAATCGAACAACGTTTTCTATGGTCCCTTTGTTAGAACTGTTCAACACAAAATTTCGGTCAGTTAACTTTAAATATCAATCTATCGACTTTACCTAATATCAAGATTTATCATAAGATCTGTTGAACTTTGATGTTTACTGTTTGATGAAAGAACGTATAAGAAACGGAATAATCGATAATTCAAACAAAATTAATATCCTTGATAATAATAAATGATAAAATCGATGGAAACCTTAGTGAGTGATGAATAATCTGTGGAAGATGATAAGTATTTTGGTGATTAATTAATGCTATTAAAGACTGGTGACTTAAAATTATTTGAGATAGCGTTGCCTTTACGACCAGATTTGATTGACCTTTGCTCATTATGTGACGGAGGATGAGATTTATATCCATACTGAAAACTTGAAATTCGGTCATTCAGCTGTTCCAAAGTAATCAGCTTCTCCTCATAAATAAAATGGCGCAGCATTAATTTTACCTCTAAAGGGGCTACTCCTTCAAGTATATCATGCATGATATCAACACTTATGTTCTCTGTTACATGAAAAATACTGAAGCTTATTCAAGCAGGAGTCCTCTTTCACACCTGTTGTGCTTGGTTCATTTAGGCTGACATGGTGCTGATAATTGTCTTTGGTGCGCAACTCAACTTCATCCTCATCATATCTAAATTGTGCAGTTTTTTTGTCAATCATGCAAAATTGACAGAATTTGTTTGCAGAAAAACTTTCAAGGTATCCACAAAGTGAATGCATGGCCAAATTATCTGCCGTTAACAGGCAAACTGTGCCATACAGTTTATGGCTTTTACCTCTTAACTCCACTGTTAGACCAGAATTTTCCATAAATCTTAGGTCATCCAGAAGTGGTTGCAAAATCTTGTCAAATCCATACACCTCTCTGTCAATTGAGTTGAAAAGAAGACACAGGTGAATATTCGCAAGTGAGGAATTACACTCTGGTGGGAAATTCTTCAAGGTAAAATACACAGCTCCTAGCTTATGTATTTTTGTCTTGGAACCCAAAGGATTTGTTGTTTCGAAGTCATCAAAATAAAGTTGTATTTGAAGAGCATCAGGGGACATATTAAACAACAGGTGTGAGGAGAACTGAGAGCCATCACAGTAGTCACGCATCTTGTAATAAGTGCTCTTCTTATTCTGTAGAAACAAGTCCTGCATATCATTATGTTTGAATAGAAACGTTAAAGTTTCAATGATGGATATGTACTGACATGTGTCTGCTGCCAAAATCTGTTTCATCTGACCATCCTTTCTTACAGTATCAGACCTGTGACCCAGGAAAATTTCTTTTGGTTTAACAAAGGAAAACTTCTCAGTGAAGTACTTGTTCATTTTATATTGTGTGTCCACATCTTTAAATATGTGTTTAGCATGTTCAAACTCCTCCATTAATGCTTGAACAGCCTCACTGTCATGTGGTACATCCAAACTACTCAACAAAGAAGCAGTTGACTGTTGCAAACTGTCTACAGTTCTCTCAAGCAACTCCTTTGTACAGTTAACGCTCCTTGTCACATCTGTTATAGTCACATTTGATGACACATACATCTGGGCCACAAAAGAGGCTGCACAGTCACCAAGATCAGGCCGTTTCCTTGACTCTGATGCTACAGCATCAGTGGACATCTCCAAAATATCAGAAATAGGATCATCAGTTTCAACTAAATTGTTCAACGCTCCTCCCTGGTAAATGGGTTGAACTGAGACACCGTTTGTTGATGATGGTGTAGAATGAGCTCTATGGAGATGTTTTGAAAATGAGTGTAAATTATGATATGTCCTTGGGCAGCCGGCTTGGCTGCATATAATCGTCATGTTTTGTCCGTCTGATAAGCAATGTATCTCACGAAGATGCCAAATGAGGTTTCTTACCTCTGTGAACACAGATTCTCCACATTTTGGACAGGTGAACATTTTGCTTTACTTGCATGCTTTAAGCTGTGAAATCAGCTCCAGTACTTTGGTTTTCCTTTGTGTAGAGAATGGCAGGTCGTAGACATACTCAAAGAAGGTGAAGACAGAGCTGAGTGGTGCTGGGTATGACAAATTACACACCCAGTACAGTTTGAAAAGCTTATCCACAGAACACGTCAGGCCATCATCCAGAGGAATGGTTACTTTGTCATTCTTACTAACCATGACATACTGCTTGGTTGTACACTTCAGATCACCGATGCATATCAGCTGTGGTTGGTGAGTTGTGGATGGTGCTGCAGGATCATTGCAAAGTGATGCAATACTTGTTCCAAGCTTAAAGAAAGTAAAGAAAAAGATATAGGTTAGTTAATTGATCAGCAACGTTGCGACAAATGCTATCTTTGAGTAAATGCAATCTGAACTTTACTAAATACATACTGGTGTAAAATCAACCAGGTGTGTTATTGCAGATCTCAGACTGCAACGACTGGCACCAACCGGGGGCAGCAGGTGTGTTAGCAACACTAGGAAAGTGTAGCACGTCTCATCTGTCAATGAAAAACAAATTAAAATACAGAAATGCAATTAATGGAGTGTGCCACTGAAATGACTTGTCGTCTCTACTTTTAATGTCACGTTAAGAATTCTTTAGTGCCCTCTCTGGTAGAGACTGGTAGAGAGAATGTCATTTGGCTTCTATGGGAAAAAATAATTCCTTATCAGACAAAGCTGGAAAAATGCACATGACTTTAATTCACTTTCCATAGTGATCACTCTACGCCAACATGAATGAACATAATAAAATCACCCATCTACCATAGGAGGGGTGTCTAACAATTTAATATAGGCAGCCAAAAATATTTATTAGAAGAACAAAATTAAAAATATATAACCCCTTTTGAAATAATTCTCGTGACATATTTTTAACATTCACTTGTTAATTAGCCACGTAAGGACAGAATAACAAGACAACTTAATTAGATTTTTTTTTTTTTTACTTTCTGGCATCACACTCAAGGCTTCTTAATTATTTCTGATTTGGAGGAGTTTGTGTTTACAGAAAAATACCTTCAGTTTTCTCTTCAATACCCTTCAACAGAGAGGACACTCTTGGTTCCAAGGCAGCCACTGATTTGAGTTTGGGAATGATGTTGGCCTCCCATCTTCGTAAAAAGAGGTCCGTCTTTCCGCCTGTAAGTTTGCCAAACTCTGAGTCCAGCTTACACAGAGGAGAATAAAAACACATTACAATCAACCTACCAAATATTAACAAACTCACAGCATTAAATCAGGTAACTGAAAAGTAAAGCTGTATTTATTTTATATTTTGGCCAATTCATGTGGTGTTGCACAGAGCTGACTTAGGCCGGTTACACACTGGCTGCGTGGCGCTAACGTGGCGTTTCTGTTGCGTGGTGGCTGCGTGACATTTTCTACGTCTTTACACACCAGAAACGTGTCTGACGCGCTGCTGCTGCTGCTAGCCTCGTCTGTACACATGTATGTTTCCCATAGATACAATTAAATACCATGTTAAACATAAATATATTCTGATTTGATTACAGCATAGATAACGTCGGCAGTATTGACGGCAAAATAGGCTCCAGAATATTTCGTTCTGTATTGACAGGTGTAATATTAGAAAATTCTTTTTTAAATTACATTTACATATCTGCATTTATTTCAAAACCTCAAGACTTTCAATCATCAACATGTCATTTATTAATATGTATTTGTGTCTAAATGACATATAAACATCTTTTCCTATTATATTTTGCCTGGAAACGCTTCCAACACGCTGGCGTGTCGCGTGAAAAATAGACGTCTGTTCTATTTCTAGAAGGCACGCGTTTTCGGGGCGGCTCGAGCCGCGTCTGTTAACATGTGAGCCGAAATATAAACCGACCATGCCCAGCCGTGACATGCTTTCGCCAACGACATCCATTGTGTAACCGGCCTTAACATAAGGCATGCTAGTTAAAATACAGTGTTGCAGTGCATTGATGGCCATACATTGATTTATTTGTGGCGGCCCACCACAATATCAACGCTGACTGCCATATATTGATTTTGAATTTATTTTTTACTATTTAAAATGGGTTGAAGTTGGATTGTAGAGCTGCGCGCACCTCCCATCCCAGAGCTGATGTTTTGTGAAGCACAGTTAGGTGTGCATGTCACCCTTTGCAGGTACTGTGGAATTACATGGCTTCTTTTTGTTTTATATTTGTATAAAATATATCATTTAGTGAGTTCATCCCATTTGAGAGTGGGACTAAATAAGCCAGTCACCAAGGAAGGAAGCAACCTACCAGAGTTGGCATGTCCAAAAACCGTGGGTACTCGTTGAATATTTCGGCAACAGTGGGGGAGTCCTTAGTAATCCAGGATCTGCGACATGTGTACGTTTTCTCCATGCCTGACTTGATCGCTGAAAGGTTCTCAGCGGAGGGCCGCAACCGTTTAATCAAGGTGGCCCACTCATTTGTGCTGCTGGCATGCCCATCCTCAGTTGTATCGGGCTTCTCGGGTCCAGTGCAGTCATTGGTCACTTTTCGCTTCCTATAACGCCTCTGCCCTTGCTCGAGATTGCGTCTAAGGTTGCGCAGTTTAGTCTCTAGGAATCCACAGTGAGAGACTGGATCATAGTAATGCTCCTGAGAATGAAAGGATATATCAGTGAACAACAATTTTTCAGTTCTCATTAGTGGTATGTGGGTCGCAAGCAAACAGATTAGACATTTGCTAGGCAATTTTATTTTAAACAGAACAAAGGCTGTGGTTTTAGGCTATGGAAGATATATGTTGTAGAGCAGTAAGACCAACCCTTAAAAAATAATCATGAGATTAAAGTTACCATAAAATATAGATATGCGATTAGCTTCACCTACTAAACACTCACAAAGGATACTGCACTGCTCTGATGACCTCTTGAAGCACAGTAAGTTCAACAATGTATTCTGGAGCCTTATGGTGAAATTAATATTATTTAAAAAGTCAATTCTAAAACAAACTGGGAACCAGTATAATGATGCCAAAAATCAAAAGGAATGTGAGTCTACATTGGTTTGTTAGAAGCTTGGCAGCAGAGTATTATTATTCTAAATTAGATGAAGAGGTGTGCGGAACGTAAATTATAAAAATACTAGTACTTAAAAACTACTACTTACAAATCCTTCCCCTTGTCCTTCTACTCTGACACTCAGGGATGGGAAGGTGGTGATGATGCTTTTCGCTACAGCCAACTTCTCTGCACTAAGAGGGTAACTGTAAAATAGGACAAAAACATTGCCACTTCCTCATTCAGTGACACAGGTATACGGTTGTTGTTTTTGTTTCAGTGAAAAATATTTTTAAAGTTAGATATTCATGCCAAAGTGTGGTATGGTGCAATAATAATCAAATTTTTAGACCACGTTTCAAAACAATGTTACAAAGTGCCTTTACAAGAGCAAAGACAATAAAACACATCAAACCAATGACCAGATATAAAAAGGTAAAAGCAGCAAGAAACTTAATTACAAAATTAAAATACAGTTAAAAGAAAAATAGATACTTACAAACCAACTCACCTTACCACCCAATACCGCACGTCTTCACAAGGAGCTTCCTCAATGGCACTGACAGGATACCTGTACTCTCATACTCTGTAAGAATCTGTGGAGCTTTCTTCTGAAGTAGTGACTGTAGGAGCTGACTGTGTTCTTCCGTGTTAGTGGTAGGCTGAGTAGAGGCAACAAGAGATGCATTTTATTGCAGTCATATTCAAGGTCTTGACAAACAAATTCAACAGAACTTAAAGGCAAGCATTTAATCAAGAAGCCTAATTCTTATCTTTAGTACATACTGGTCATTCATCGGCACCTTACCCAGCTGCCCAATATATGCTCATCTCAATGTAGTTGTACATTTCTAAAAGAATATCTATTTATGCTTAATTTACTACCTCTACAATGTGATGCATTTAAAAGATGCCTTTGGAAATTGGAGTATTGCAAAGTGTACCTGATTTTGATTAGTCTCCCTAAGACAGGTTTCCATCTGGGGTCCTCTTGCTGACATGAAGACATGGAATCTATCAAAGCCCTTTACGTCTACATTGGTGTCAACATCAATATATTCCATGAAATCAGTGTTATACTTTAATAATCTATCAAGCACACAGCCCGTTTGCTGGGCGAGGCTTTGATCTACGAGATCCATGGCACTGTTAACATAGAGAATTTTTTTACAAGTCTCTTTCTCAACTTTAAAACTGGTAACAAGGACTTTGATAGATTCCAGGTTGTCATATGTGAGCTGAAAAAAGTAATACATAGCTAAATAAGCAAGGTAATTTGCACGGTCAACACAGACATTCACATCTATATCCAATGTATATTTCATATCAGCTGCCGCCATGTATAAATATCAGAACACTGCTAAATGTAGCTTAAACTTAGTTTTTACCTCACACAGAACTGCTGGTAGCTTAATAAGTCTGATAAGAGAAGGCAGAGAGGCGACATCATAATTCTTCCTGTTTTTGTGGCAGTAACACAACGCATGGGCACTCCATTGACTAGCTGTGCAATATTCCCAGCTTTACCAGATATTTTGGGCTAACGACACACACACTAGTGTTAATTTCGTCAGACGAGACGAGACTAAATATGTTCGTCAACGACCTTTTTTTCCATGACTAAGACGAGACGATGACGAGACTGCGCCAATGTCCAAAAACGCTGACTAAGACTAAATTAACGAGCATTATTGTTGACGAAAAAAGACGAGACTAAAATGTTTTGCATAAAATAAAAACTAAGATAAAATCTCTCTTAATTTTCGTCTACAATCGTCTGTACTTTTCATCATGAGATAGAATATTCTATTCGAGACCCGATGCTACGGCACCGACAGGCGCCCTAACGACCGTTATCTACCGGACCGAATAGCCTGCGCTTCTCTCTGATGCTCCTAAACGGACGTTAGAGGCAACCGAAACATCGCTGCATGGGGCGCTAGTTAACACTACACTTGGCAGCAGGTAACGTTAGCATACCGTTAGCTAGCAGTTGGAGTAAACACGGTTACAATCATTGACATATATAAAAGGGTTACAATGCTGACAGCTGAACGGTGTAAAGGTTTGTGTCTATTTCACTGTGTAGGATTCCAACACGAGACGTACGACAGTCTGTAGCTGCCGTTGTCTGAAAAACAACACATATGTTGCGCTCACTTGAAATACGCCTCGCCAGTTTCGTGAGCACTGCATTTATTTTATTGTAAAATATCCTTTTCCAATGCAGTGGTTGTTTTTGTCGTTCACTGGTGAAATAAGGAAGAGGCTCAATATTTATATAACTTTATATAATTTATTTATTTTGATAACTATTTGACTGAAATGGTTATCAGAAATAATTTATTTAAAAAAAAGACTAAAATGTTTTGACTAAAACTTGACTAAAATGGCGAGATTTTTAGTCGACTAAAACTCGACTAAGATACCTTGAGTTCTCTTTTGACTAAAACTAGACTAAAATGACGAGACTTTTAGTCGACTAAAACTTGACTAACAAAAATGTTTGGCACAAGACTAAGACTAAGACTAAATTAAAAATAGGTGACAAAATTAACACTAACACACACACACACTTCTAGTGACAGTGACTGCTCCAGCGGACTCTGTTTCCAGCGCGTTCAACATAACGTTACTGCTTAAAATAACACACAGCTGAGCTACAAGCATACAACGGCCATATGGCTCATAGAAGCCCATGCAACGTTACTGTCAATTACCGATATATGCAACGTTGACGTTAACCTAATCCTTAAGAAATAAAGTAACAACTCAACTGTTAGGTGCACCACTTGTTATGGGGTTTCCAATAACGGCAGAGCAACTGCAGCAACTTGATGTTATCAGACGTTAGCTAACGTTCACATTAATGGCTGTGTTATGAGTCGCTTTTGAACCGCCAACTTCTAACCTAACGTTATTATATTAACGTTACCACGTTTCATGCTGACTTTATCAATAGAGTAATAATAGTAATTTGCTGCGCCACTCCCAAACGAATTTTACGTGGTGTAATTTTCATAATAAATACAGCAAAAATAAACTTTAAAACCACAATGGACGTTTGGTGTAACTTAGCTAAGTAACGTTACTTTATGTTACAGTTAATGCTGAACAAAACGTAAAGGTTATCGTGGATTTACTTTAAAATAGTATTTAGTTAGTTGGTGTATTATAACGTTATACATGCCGAATTTACCTTAACACGTTGTTAGTGTTCTAGCTTGGGTGAGAAGTCCCCGGCAGCGTCATGCTCTGGACCCGTTTGATTTCAGCAAAAACTACAGCGACACTTGACTGGGGTGTGGCTGTTTAACCTTTATAGCTAAAGTTAAAGCCTGCAGGAATATTAGTTAACATTACTTTAAGTTACTGTATTTAGCCAAGGTAACGTTAATAATTAGCTAGCTCGAGACATTTGGAACAACAGCCAGCCAGTTAACTGTCAGCAACTAGCTAACCTACATAATAAATTACACCAGATGTGTTTTATAGAGGAGACCATCGACTTTAAGAATACACACAACTCTATCAGGAAAGCCCGAAACGCTAAAGATGGCCGTTTTCCCGCCCCTCCGGCTAGAAAGCTAATCTGGAATTGAACCCTGCATAAATGTTAATTTACTTGAATATGAGATTTGCGTGGAATGGAGAATCCAGCCAACAACTAACATTAACAACACTTTGAATAAACACTCAATTAAATATGATCAGATTGACTTGATATGTCAATAAAATAGCTAGCTAACAGTTATGTCGCATTAGCATTGGCTCTCGAGCTAACGTTAGCTAGCTAAATTTAGCATTACCTTCTGCCTAACCAACTGTATGGTCCTTACTCCAAAATCCTCATATATTCCATATTTCATAACGTTGACATATTTTTCATTACATGAAAAATTACATTAAGATGAACTAGTAATGGATACCTACCGAAGTGTCTGACGACATACCAGGCGATGCAGCCTCCATCGTTGTCTCCTTTGTCTTTGTCTCCGTGGCGCGAAGAAAGTTTTTTTTTTTTCTGTTCCGGCTGCACTAATACGTCACGTTGCTGGGCAGGATTAGATTCATGTTGTGGCTTTGTCATTTAATTGTTGTGTATGTATCATTTATTTCATTTTCTACTTTTAGGATTTTATTGGCTAGTTTATGTCTAAATTATAACTATGTTTTGTGTGGTTGTCAGTCAATGCCCATAATTTGTATAGGCCTAGTTTATGCAGTCTATAATATAGGGCCTACTCACAATTGAGAAATATCAGATTAATTAGGCTACACTAGGATACACCTCTTTTCAAATTTTGTAAACTATACGCATGTTGGCCCAATAAATCTTGAAATATTAGATCTGGTGATTTGATGAAGATTATGATGAGGGTAAGAAAAAGACCAATAACTGGACATGTAATTTGGCTTTTAGTTGATATAGGTCCACCATTTAATTTAAAAACAGGACCAACACATAGTTACTGAGATAGCCTACTTGTTTTTGGTGAGGCTGTTGTTGGACTGAAAATAACAAATCAATTGTGTTAAATTGTCCAACACATGCAGTGTGTTAAGATATTTTTACACATTTTTACACATCTTATGTTGATATTCGCACAAAATGTGTAAAATGTGTAACTTTTTTTAACACAACCCTTCTAAGAGTGTTTCTCTCTGTCTCTCTCTCTCCCTCTCTCTCTTTCCTTTTCTCTATGTCTCTCTCTCTCCCCCTCTCTCTTTCCCTTTCTCTCCTCCTCTCTCCTCCTCTCTCTTTCCCTTTCTCTCTGTATCTCTCTCTCCCTCTCTCTCTTTCCCTTTCTCTCTGTCTCTCTCTCTCCCCCTCTCTCTTTCCCTTTCTCTCCTCCTCTCTCCTCCTCTCTCTTTCCCTTTCTCTCTGTCTCTCTCTCCCTCTCTCTCTTTCCCTTTCTCTATGTCTCTCTCTCTCCCTCTCTCTTTCCCTTTCTCTATGTCTCTCTCTCTCCCCTCTCTCTTTCCCTTTCTCTCTGTCTCTCTCTCTCCCTCTCTCTCTTTCCCTTTCTCTCTGTCTCTCTCTCTCCCTCTCTCTCTTTCCCTTTCTCTCTGTCTCTCTCTCTCCCTCTCTCTCTTTCCCTTTCTCTCCTCCTCTCTCCTCCTCTCTCCTCCTCTCTCTTTCCCTTTCTCTCTGTCTCTCTCTCTCCCTCTCTCTCTTTCCCTTTCTCTATGTCTCTCTCTCTCCCTCTCTCTCTTTCCCCTTCTCTATGTCTCTCTCTCTCCCTCTCTCTCTTTCCCTTTCTCTCCTCCTCTCTCTGTCTCTCTCCCCTCTCTGTCTGTCTCTCTCTCTCTCTCTCTCCCCTCTCTCTCATCTTTCTTTGTTCCCTTTTCTCTCTTTCTTTTTTCTTTCTTTCCCTTCCTTCTTTGTCCTTCTTTTCTATCTTTCCCACCCTCCCTTTTTCTTCCTAATGGAGATGCATCCCCAGTAAAACCCTAACGGTGAACCCACTTCCTCCCTAGTCTCTGGCCGAGGCTCGGCAGGAGGTCGGCCGCAAGGAGCGCTCGCTGAGGATTCTGGGTAAGCACCTGTCGGGCGTCCAGCGGGACAGGAAGCAGCTGGAGCAGAGGCTGCAGCGGGCCGAGGCCGAGCTCGCGGACGCCGCCAGGTAACACCCAGGTGTCCTTCAAAATAAAACCCAAACCTCTAAAGAATAAAAAATAAAAATAAAATGTTTTTTCTCAATACTAAACTTTAACCGTTAACGACTCGTTTAGCCATCCTGATGATGTCAGAATATTCCTCCGGCTCGGCCACCATGTTACGCTGTTTTTTTGGGGGAAATTGGAAAGTTTAGAGTTTTTTTATTTTGTAGAATGAATGAATGAATGAATGAATGAATGGTACACTAGAGGTTACTCTGACTGGGACTTTCTGCTCTAACTTATTTAATGTTCTTCTAGACGTAAAGACTGTCTGATCAGATACATGGTTGCACGGCTCCACCACTGGGGTTTCCTGGTTTCCACACACACACACACTGGGGTTTCCACACACACACACAGGGGTTTCCTGGGGTTCTGGGGTTTCTGGGGTTCCACACACTGGGTTCCACACACACACACACACTGGGTTTCCTGGGGTTCCTGGGGTTTCCTGGGTCTTCCTGGGTTTCCACACACACAGGGGTTTCCTGGGGTTTCCTGGGTTTCCTGGGTTCCTGGGTTTCCTGGGGTTTCCTGGGTTTCCTGGTTTCTGTCTTTCTGGGTCCGGGTCTCGTCCATCCTTTCCATCCACTATCTCCATTCTGTCCGGGCTTCGTGTCGGTCTTTCTTTCTTTGTCTTTTCATTCTTTTCTTTCCATTCCTCCATTCTCCTCCCATCTTATCTTGCCTTCCCTCTCCCTCTGTCTCTTCCTCTCTCTCCTCTTCCTCTGTCTCTCCTCTCCTCTCTCCTCCCCTTTCTGTCTCTCTGTCTCTCTCCCCCCTCCTCCTCTGTCTCTGTCTCTCTCTCTGTCTGTCTCTCTCCTCCTCCCTCCTCTTTCTTGTCTCCTCCTCTCTCCTCCTCCTCTCTTCCTCTCTGTCCTCTGTCTCTCTGTCTGTCTCTCCTCCTCTCCCCTCCTCTCCCTCCTCTTTCCTCCTTT
>NC_053125.1:38768932-38773932 GCF_010015445.1 Perca fluviatilis
CACACACAGGATCACACACTCAACCCGAAAAACTAACTCTCAGAAAGGCAAAAAAACGACAAATGTAAAGTAAGAGTGACAAAAATGTTGGAAAAATGAAACAAAAACTTTGGAAAAGTGACACAAAATAAGTTGAAAAAAATGACAAAAACTTTGGAAAAGTGACAAAATGTTGGAAAAATGACAAATGTCGGAGAGTGACAAAAATGTTGGAAAAAATGACAAACTTTGGAAAAAGTGACAAAATGTTGGAAAAAATGACAAATGTGGTAGAAAGTGACACAAAATTTTGGAAAAAATGACAAAAACTTTGGAAAAAGTGACAAAAATGTTGGAAAAAATGACAAATCTCGGAAAAAGTGACAAATGTTGAAAAAATAACAAATAGCCGGAAAAAGTGACAAATGTTGAAAAAAATGACAAATGTTGGAAAAAGTGACAATATCCCGCGTCAGAAAGTGACAAATGTGCAGCAGGCTGAGAGAGATGATGAGGGAGGTGAAAAACGTGTAATCCAAAACAAAGAGTTCGACACACAGGATCACTCAGCCGAAAAACAAATCTGAGAAGAAGCTGACAAAAAATGTTAAGAAGAAATCGTAAAAAATCTTTAAAAAGTGCAACAAAAACATTGAAAAAATGTCAAATTTCAGAAGTGACAAAATGTTGGAAAAAGTGACAAAAATGTTGGAAAAATGACCAAAAACTTTGGAAAAAAGTGTGAACAAAATGTTGGAAAAATGACAAATGTCGGAAAAGTGACAAAAATGTTGAAAAAATGAAAAATGTCGGAAAAAATTGAACAAAATTAATGCAAATTGAGATTGAAAGGCGTTAATCAAAACAAAATTTCGACAGGATCCACATGCCAGCCAGAAGAAAGCGTTGGTGGTCAAAATCTTTAAAATTACAAACAAAATCAAAAAATCAAGGTTTCAGGAAGCGACAAAGATAACAAAAGAACAAAGTGATCCACAAAGGTGAAGTGGAAGGCAAAATTTGGAAATGATGGGCGCTGGAAGGTGAACAAAGTGGAAATGACAAATCAGCCGGTGACAAAATGTTGGAAGTGACGAAGCTGTCGGTGGTAAAAATTTTAGAAAATGACAAAATTGGTAAAGTGTTGGAAGTGGAAAAGTGAATAAAATGTTGGAAAGAATGGTAGAATGAAACAAAGGCGATTGGCAAAATTGAAAGTGACAAAATTGAAAATAATTCAGATTGTGTTACTAGGCTTCCCCATACAGAAAGACCACCATACCTATACCTGAATACCACACCACACACAGACATGAACACACACTGAACCTGAACACACACACAGACCACCACAAAACACACACACACAGACACACACACACAAAACACATGCCTGAAAGGGACAGGACCACGATCCACACAGACCACACAGACACATGCCACCTGAACTATGAGACCACACACAGAAACACTACAGACCACAGATCCCTCCCTGAACCACACAGACACACACACATACAGAGACCCACACACAAAGAACCACACAGACACAGATCCTCACAACACAGACACAGACACACACCTGAGACCACAGACCACACACACAGACCTGCACACACAAACACACTGAGACCTTTTAGATCCACTCACAACACAGACCTGAGACACACACACACAGACTCCTGAGGTTTATAATTGTGTCAGGTATCAGTGTTGGTTGTTTCATCTTTTCATTGTACTGCTGTGTGTGTGTGTGTGTGTGTGTGTGTGTGTGTGTGTGTGTGTGTGTGTGAAGTGTGTGTGAGGTCATGTGGTGAAATGAGTATGTGAGGTGTGTGTATGTGTGGGCATGTTTATATTACTTATGTGCCTGTGTCTGTCTTTCTAAGGTCAGTAGGTGTGAGGGAATTATTGTGTGTGTGTGTGTGTTGAAATGTGTGTGTGTGTGGTGTCTGTCTTTCTGTGTGTGTGGCTGAATGTGTGTGTGTGTGTGTGTGTGTGTGTGTGTGCTTATAATCTGTGTGTCTGTCTATATTGTGTGTGTAATGTGTCTGTGTGTGTGTGTGTGAAGTGTATGTGTCTGTGTCTAATGCTTATGTGTAATGGCAAAGTGTGTGTGTGTGTGTGTGTGTATGTATGTGTGTGTGTGTGTGTGTGTGTGTGTGTGTGTGTGTGTGTGTGTGTGTGTGTGTGTGTGTGTGTGTGTGTGTGTAACAGACAGAAACACCAGATGGTTTCTAACAGGAGATCAGGTTTGTCAGAAGAGAAAAGCAGTGCCACCCAATGTGCCAAACCTGGACACCGCAGCTGACAGGCGGGTAAGCACACACAGAGAAAGGCATGCTTTAGATGTTGAGCGTGCATTTTTGGTCACTTCCTGCTCCAGACTGAACACATGGGGCTTGAACATTGACTTTTCTTTGAAGTGTTTTCCCGTTTTGGGCGGGTGTCAGAGATGTTATGGGATAACCTGAGTAAAGGTATTAAAAAAGGAAGACAACAGGGTGTCAACACTCCCTACTGTTTACTTTTTTTTTATAGACCTTAAAGGTAGTCCCCTTAATAACTGTATCTGAAGTCTCTTATATAGACCCTTGAGTGGTCCTCTAATACTGTATCCATGGAAGTCTCTTTTATATAGACCTTAGGTGTTCCCTAATACTGTAGATCTGAAGATCTCTTTTTTATATGACCTAGCAGTGGTCCCCCCCTTAATACTGTTCCTGGAAGCTCTTTTTTATAGGATCAAGTTATGTGGAGTCCTCATCATTTATATATGAAGCAGGGACTTAGTGGTCCCCTATCACTGTATCCAAGTCTCATATAGACCCTAGGTGGTTCCCTGATACTGTATCTGGAAGTCCTCTTTCCAAAAATCCACAGGCCTTGGTGGATCCGTGTCCCTTGCATGGATCTGGACCCTTAGTCCTGAAATAACGGCAGGAGAGACAGAGAAGAGAGAGAGAGAGAGAGAGAAGGAAGAGGAGACAGAGGGAGAGAGACAGAGAGAGAGAGAGAGACAGAGGCAGAGAGGTAGAGTAGAGAGATAGAGAGAGACAGAGAGGAGAGAGAGATGGAGAGAGAAAAAGAGAGAGAGCAGAGAGACCAGGAGAGAGAGAGAGAGAGGAGAGACAGAGAGAGATAGAGAGGAGAGAGGAGAGAAGGAGAGAGAGGGAGAGATAAAGAGAGAGATAGAGAGAGGCAGAGAGGAGATGGAGACAGGGGAGAGAGGAAAGAGAAAGAGAGAGAGGAGAAGGAAAAGAGGTGAGAGAGAAGGGAGGAGAGGAGACAGAGAGAGACAGAGAGAGAGGAGACAGAGAGAGAGAGGGAGAGAAAGAGAGAGAGAGAGACAGAAGAGAGAGAAGGAGAGAGAGAGAGAGACAGAGAGAGAGAGAGGAAAGAGAGAGGAGAGAGAGAGAGAGAGGTGAGAGAGAGAGACAGAGATAGAAGAAGAAGAGAGAGAGGAGAGGACAGAGACAGAGAGGAGAGAGAGGAGAGACAGGAGAGAGAAGAGAGAGAGAGGGGAGAGAGAGAGAGACAGAGGGAAATGAGAGAGAAGGGAGAGAGAAGAGAGGAGAGAGAGGAGAGAGAGGACAGAGGAAAGAGAGAGGAGAGAGAAGAGGAGAGAGAGAGAGAGACAGAGGAGAGGAGAGGAGAGAGACAGAGGCAGAGAGAGAGAGACAGAGAGAGAGAGAGAGAGAGAGAGAGAGGACAGAGAGAGAGAGAGACAGAGAGAGAGAGAGGAGAGAGACAGAGAGAGAGAGGAGAGAGAGGAGAGAGAGGAGAGAGAGAGAGAGGAGAGAGAGAGAGGTAGAGACAGAGAGAGAGGCACAGAGAGAGAGAGAGAGAGAGAGACGAGAGAGAGAGGTAGAGAGAGAGAGACAGAGGGGTGTGAGAGAGAGTACAGAGAGAGATGGAGAGATAGAGAAGGGAGAGAGGGAGAGAGACAGAGGGAGAGAGAGGGAGAGGACAGAGAGAGACAGGGAGAGAAGGAGAGAGAGAGGAGGGAGACAGAGGGAGAGAGAGAGAGAGAGACAGGGAGACAGAGAGAGAGAGAGAGAGGATGGAGAGAGGGAGAGAGAGGGAGAGAGGGAGAGGGAGACACAGAGAGGGAGACAGAGGAGAGACAGAGAGAGAGAGGGATATATATAGGGAGATGGAGAGGGAGAGATAATGTATATATATATAGACAGATATAGGAAGGAGAGAGAGAGAGGGAGAGAGGAGAGAGGGAGAGAGGGAGAGAGGAGAGACAGAGTAGGAGAGAGGAGAGAGAGAGAGAGAGACAGAGGGAGAGAGGGAGAGGAGAGAGACAGATATATATAGTGAGAGAGGGAGAGACAGAGAGAGACAGAGGAGAGGGTAGACAGAGGGAGAGAGAGGAGAGAGAGACAGAGGAGAAGGGAGGAAGGGGAGAGAGGGAGAGACAGAGGGAGAGGGAGAGACAGAGAGAGAGAGGGAGAGAGAGGGAGAGAGAGGGAGAGACAGAGGCAGAGAGAGAGGAGGAGAGAGAGAGAGACATGAGGAGACGGAGGAGAGAGAGAATGAGAGACAGAGAGAGAGGAGAGACAGAGGAGACCAGAGAGAGAGAGGAGAGACAGAGGAGAGAGAGAGGAGAGAGAGAGGAGAGAGAGGAGAGAGAGAGAGAGACGGAGGGAGAGGAGGAGAGAGAGACGGAGGGAGAGAGAGAGAGAGAGGAGAGAGAGAGGAGAGACAGAGGAGAGAGGAGAGACAGAGGAGGAGAGACGATGAGAGAGAGAGAGGAGAGAAGAGACAGAGGAGAGACAGAGGAGGAGAGACACAGAGTGGAGACACAGAGTGGAGACACAGAGGAGAGAGAGAGACAGAGAGAGGAGCACGAGGAGAGAGAGAGAGGAGACAAACACAACACAAAAAAAAAAGAAGGAGAGACGAGAGAGAGAGACACACAGACAGAAAAAAGACAGAGAGAGAGACACAAGGAGAGACACACAACACAGAGAGCAGAGAGAGAAGGAAAGAGAGAGAGAGAAGAGAGAGAG
>NC_053125.1:38778932-38821432 GCF_010015445.1 Perca fluviatilis
GCACTGCGCTGGGTGCAAGATAGGGCCCTGAAACATACCGAGGCCTTTAGCGTAGATAATTATTTACTGTACGCGTAGCCACAACACCAGATTTGCTATTAATGGTCATATTGTTGTACCTAGCCTAAGGACTTGCTCATCGAAAAGAAATTCTTATGTATCGAGCCATAACAAACTGGAATAAGTTACCCCTGAGTATTCGGTTAATTTAATATCATCATCATCATCAAATTTTATTACAGACTCAAGGTCCAAATCACCCACAACAACACATAAATGCATATCCATAAACGCACATGCATACACACCTACCTACACATGTAATAAAAACAAACAAAATTTAAAAAAGAAAGAAAATTATTGTTCTACCAGGAGACAATTATACCAGTGTTTCCACATACGGGATTGGTAACGTGTAGTGCTTAGACATATGTCAGTTATGCCCATTATTATTTCATTTTGTGACCCATTAAGCCGACACATAAATTTAAACATTAGGTTTCTTAAAACAGCATGAAAGGTTCTCACTCTTGCAACCACAAACATCTCACTTGCACTACACCATCTTGGTCTTGTGAGTTATATTCTCATTGCATCATTATATGCTACTTTCAATTTTAAAAGACTTGCCTTTTTATAGTTTGACCACAAGTGCGCAGTATACAACGGTGTGCAATATGCTTTGAACAGAGATATCTTTACACCAGCCGTACATGCCCTAAATTTACGTAAGAGACTATTGGCTTGTGCATACATCATGCGACATTGCCTGTAAATATCTTCATCATCTGTCATTTTATCAGTGATAAAATGACCAAGGTATTTCACCTTATTACAGACACTAAGTGTATTATTAGCCAATTTAAAATCAGGGTAGTTCAAACCATTATCATCTTTAGTTCTACTGATCATGACGACACTCTTATTGGCGTTATATTTAATATCATGTTCCACACCATACATCGACCAGATTGTAAGAAGCTGATGTAATCCAGCACTACTTGGGCTAAAAATCACAAGGTCGTCAGCATACATAATATGGTTCACTACTGAATTACCAATCATGCACCCAGTATTACAGGCTCTCAACTTCCTGGACAGGTCATCCACATGAAGATTAAAAAGAGCCGGTGACAAAATACCCCCTTGTCTGACTCCATTACCAACCAATATGAATCATCTTTCAAAAAAGTATATGAAGAGGCATCTATCTGGCACGCAGATGAAAGATTGAATACCGGAAAGTAACTGTATTAGTCTTGGACGATCCTTAAACTGGTTTTAAGAATATTATTACTATACTATTATTTTATAATAGTTTTTCTATAAAACAGGTTTGTTCTATGCGAAAAGGTTCTGATTTTCTGGGTTATTTATAATGTGATAGTTCCTGAGTGAGACTGTTTGTTTGATCTCTTGATTTAAGGGAAATGTACATGCGTGTATATACGAGGGTGTACACCTGCATGTGTTTGTATTTGGGCGTGATAAGTGTATTGCACATCGATGTTATTTTACATATATTCTTGTAATCAGCTAAACAAACAATAAACTATAAGCATATCACAGAAAGACATGAGTATGAGAACAACAACTGCTGTAAGAGATGTTTTCATCTGGACTACATGACCAGAAACTATGAAGATATTTCTGTGACAAAAAAAACACCTCAAATAATACATATTGATTTTACCATCAGAGTTGTCTTAATTTCCACAGAAGGAAGAGTTGTGGTGGTGAGGAAGAGGAAGAGACACTGTCCGTCTGTGTCCAAAGTTTCATCCTTTCATACTGGGACCAGTGTGGTTCATCTGCTGGGCGGCAGACACCCAATCACAGCTGCACTGTAGGAAGTAAGATACATTTTATTATGCAGCAGAATCAGAGGTCAACATTTCAAAGGCCCGGTGGCTCAGTGGTCAGCACTTCTGCCTCACAGCAAGTTGGCACTCACCGGTCTGGGCAGGGCCTTCTTATTTCTGTGTGGAATTTGCATGTTGCATGTGCTCTGGTTTCCTCCCACCATAAAGACATGCATGCTGGGTTATTAGGACTACACTTGAAAATTAGCTATCTGGCGAACACTGGCGCATTTGTCCTGATAAAATAAAATCAATAAAAAATAAATATAACTGCTTTGGTGTTGGTAGACAATGATAAATTATGACGATCAGATAAACTGAATTTGGTTCAGTGCAAAATAATGCTGTCATAGACACTTTGCATATTAAATTGTGAATTGCAAAATCCATATTTAAATTGGGGCGCCCAGATAGCTCAGTTGGTAGAGCGGGTGCCCATATATAGAGGTTTACACTTCGACACAGCGGGCCCAGGTTCGACTCCGACCTGCGGCCCTTTGCTGCATGTCATTCCCCCTCTCTTTCCCCCTTCATGTCTTCAGCAGTCATTTCAAAAATAAAGGCCCAAAATACCCCAAAAATAATCTTTAAATAAAAAAATCCATATTTAAAATGAATGACAAAATTGAAAATGAAATTGAATACAAAATATACAAACTGAATTGAGGATTGCATTGAAACTTTGCAAATTAAATTAAATTAAATTTGTATATAAAAATATACAAACTGAATTGAGGATTGCATTGAAACTTTGCAAATTAAATTAAATTAAATTTGTATATAAAAATATACAAACTGAATTGAGGATTGCATTGAAACTTTGCAAATTAAATTGGCAATTGCAAAATACATTGAGATTTAAATGAAGAGGCCAAAAAACTTCCATAGCAGGCAAGCAAATCCACTTAATATGACTATCAGATAAACTGAATTTGGCTCAGTGCAAAATATTGCTGTCATAGACACTTGTGACTTAACTCGTGTTGTGTACCTTTTCCCTCTTATTTTTAACGTTTGGTACTAAAGAACGAACACCAAAGTCAGTTTAAGACAAAACAAAGTACATTTGTGAAGCCTTTAACAAGTCTGAATGCTTGTTTTGTTTCTCCCATTTGAATAAAGTTTTATGGAAAGTTTCACTTGAAAGTAAGATCCGTCTGAAGAGGAAATGTGAACGTGTGGTTGAAGGAACTGATCAAACAGGAAGTGGAACCATACTCAACAGGATCTACATTGAGCTCTACATCTCAGAGGGACAGAGCGAGGACGTTAATACCCAACATGAGGTGAGGCAGCTTGAGACAATGTCCAAGATGGAGGCTATCCATGACTCTAAAATCAAGTGCCGCGACATCTTTAAAGCCTTACCTGGACAACCGAAACACATCAGAGTCGTTCTGACGATTGGCGTCGCTGGCGTTGGAAAAACTTTCTCGGTGCAGAAGTTCTGTCTGGACTGGGCAGAGGGTTTGGAAAACCAAGATATCACGTTGGTGATACCGCTTTCGTTCAGGGAGCTGAACTTGATCAAAGATGTGCAGTACAGTCTTCTTGAGCTGCTTCATGTTTTCCATCCAACATTACAGAAGCTCACAGCAGAGCAGCTCGCTGGCTGTAAAGCTCTCTTCATCTTTGACGGCCTGGATGAAAGCAGAATTTCCCTGGATTTCAACAACAACGAGCATGTGTCTGACATCACACAAAAGTCATCAATCAACGTGCTGTTGACCAACCTCATCGAGGGGAAGCTGCTTCCCTCTGCGCTCGTCTGGATAACTTCCCGACCTGCGGCAGCCAATCAGATCCCTGCTGCGTGTGTTGACAGGGTAACAGAAGTACGAGGCTTCGCTGATACCCAGAAGGAGGAGTACTTTAGAAAGAGAGTCCGTGATGAAGAGCTGTCCAGCAGAATCATCTCCCACATCAAGACATCCAGGAGCCTCCACATCATGTGTCGGATCCCAGTGTTCTGCTGGATCACTGCTACAGTTCTGGACCACATGTTGACTACAGACCAGATAGGAGAGCTGCCCAAGACCCTGACTGACATGTACTCACACTTCCTGCTGGTTCAGACAAAGAGGAAGAAGCACAAGTATGCTGAGGGACATGAGACGAGTCCACAGGAGCTGACAGAGGCTGACAGGGAAGTTCTTCTGAAGCTGGGGAGGCTGGCGTTTGAACAACTGCAGAATGGAAACATCATGTTTTACCAAGAAGACATCGAGCACTGTGGTCTGGAGGTCACAGAGGCCTCTGTGTACTCAGGAGTTTGTACACAGATCTTTAAAAGAGAGACTGTGATCTTCACGAAAACAGTCTACTGCTTCGTTCATCTGAGCATTCAGGAGTTTCTTGCTGCGGTCTACATTTTTCATTGTCACACAAACAGGGATTACGAGACACTGGAGTCATTTCTGGGGAAAGCATGGGGTAGGTATCGTAGCTGTGACCCATCTTTGGAAACGTTCCTGAGGAAAGCCATGGATGAATCCCTGAAGAGCAAAAATGGCCATCTGGACCTGTTTGTCCGCTTCCTGCATGGCCTTTCACTTGAGTTGAATCAGAGACTCTTAGGAGGACTTTTAGGTCAGACAGAGAACAGTCCAGAAAGCATCCAGAGAGTAATCCACAATCTAAAGGAGATGAGCACCTACGACATCTCTCCCGACATAAGCATCAACGTCTTCCACTGTGTGATGGAGATGAATGACAGCTCAGTACATCAGGAGATCCAAAAGTACCTGAAGTCAGAGAATAAGTCAGAGACACAACTCACGGAGATCCATTGCTCAGCTCTGGCTTTCATGCTGCAGATGTCAGACGAAGTTCTTGATGTACTAGACATGAAGGCATACAGGACGTCAGAGGAGGGGCGACTTAGACTACTCCCAGCTGTCAGAAATTGCAGAATGGCTCGGTAAGTCCAGGGCCCGTATTCACAAACTGTTACCACTCCCAACTTGTGAAATACTGACGCTTGGTAAGTGGCTCTCAGAGACAGTTACTGACGCACAAAGCACCCTTATGGTCTGTTTGGAACACTCCAGACAGAGCAGCCGCCATGTTGAAAGATGCTGTAGTATTAACGGTTGCGAGTAGTATATAAGATTGAAGGTCTGCATAAGCAGACAGGTTGGGGAATGATGGATGTGTCAAACAACTCAGGACTTTGACTCAGGAGACAACCATATTTAGCAAACATCTTATTCTAGGATTTCCTAGTTCTCAGTTATGAATAGGCACGTACAACTAACAGAATGGTCTTTTAAGAGCTGCTATATACATTTTACGAAGTATTTTATACACTGTCCTTTAAGTCTTAGCATTAGTTTCATAATGACCACTTCACTATTAAATCTGCAGACTTTCCTGTGGGCGACTTTTTGATACTCACTGTGAAGTTTTGGCCTCGGCTCTTAAGTCCAATCCCTCCCATTTGAGAGAGTTGGACCTGAGTGACAACAAGCTGCAGGATTCAGGGGTGAAGCTGCTGTCTGCTGGACTGGAGAGTCCACACTGTAGACTGAAGAGTCTCAGGTCAGTTAGCTTAATTTACATAATCATATCATGTATATTTATATAAATATATATAAATTGGTCCAGTTTTCTGCAACTTGGCACTTGTAGATTTCACATACAGTTGCCATTTTGTGTTTGATTTAGACCACTTAGTCCATTTATTCATGCAACATTTTGTGTAATAACTTTTCCATGGCCCACTTACTTTCAGAAGTCAGGATTTATATATAAATATCTGTATTCTGACTGAACTAGGCTTCCCCAGTCTTGTTAGCTGCACACTCTATTTGTTATTTTTTCAGATTAAGTGACTGCTGGCTGTCAGAGAGCTGCTGTTCTTCTCTGGCCTCAGCGCTGAAATGCAACCACTCCCCTCTGAGAGAGCTGGACCTGAGTAACAACAAACTGCAGGATACAGGAGTGAAGCTGCTGTCTGCTGGACTGGAAAGTCCACTTTGTAGGCTGGAGACTCTCAGGTCAGACAACCCCTCTTTGGTTCTGTCCTGAAATGAACATAACAGAAAAGTTGTGAACAAACATCAAGCCTATTGTTCTGATCCACACCGACCAGCCTGTATTCTAGTTTAGCAATACCTTTATGACAGGACGTGGTATGTTGTGATTATGCGTCCGTGTCCCGATCCAGCTAATTAACGAAGTGAACCATTGCTTTTATAAAGGGTCATCAAGTATGGCAATATGAAAGTTACAGTAACATTCCAATTTTAATAGATTTTTATTAATAAGTAATCATGTTTACAATAAAATAGGCCCTCCTTGGCTGGTTGCCCACACATACTGAGATGCTTGATATGGAACACAATGCAGGTATCGTTAGCCTTCAGTAAAAGCTAGCAGAGACTTTAAGCACAGAATTTAAGCTAAAGAAAGTCACACAATAACAAAAGCAAACTAACTGATGGAGGTGACGGTAGAGTCTAGTGACTTTGAAGAGAGCAGAGATAACATCTTAAGTTCCCCATCGTAAAGGAATGTCTGACAGAAAGGTAAAGCTCTGAAAATATTCTAAATATAGCTTAACTTAACTTAAAAGGTACACTTTGCCAATTTTAAACCAGTTCTGAGTCGTGGCAGTGTGTGCCCCTCTGTGGCACCAGCTATCAGTTTGTTACTCTGTTTTTTCTCAGACGCAGAATGATATTCATTGTGCAAAGGAATTAGTAGTCACAGCCGTGACATGTAGATATTATATCACAGATATGAATCACTTAGATAGCTTGATTTGAGCTAACCATTTTAAAGCATGCGTTATTTCATAGCAATCATGAGCTGGAGTTTTACAACTTACACATTCTGTAGCAAAAGAAATTACACTTCCTAATTCTCAACCTGTTTACAAAATGTAATTAGAGAACCTATACCTCCACTGAGAAAAGAGTGAAAATATTCAATAAATTTAATTAAAACGTATTAACATTTTGTTGACATGCACTATCCACCAGAGGTGGGAGAAAGCCAAACAAGTGCAAGTCGCAAGCAAGTCTCAAGTCACTGTGGTGAAAATCAAGCAAGTCACAAGTGAAGTCATACAATCTGAAGTAGGTTAAAATTATGGTTCGCTGTCTAGCTAATTTTTAACCAGCCGATTAATTAGCTAAAATGAGCCATGACATTAATAAAAAGTCATGTCCTTTCGAGTCATCTGTCTCAAGTCTAAGTCTCAAGTCTTAAACACAAATCGAAGTCAAGTCTAAAGTCCTCAGATTTGAGTCAGACTCGAGTCAAGTTGTGCGACTCGATGCCCCCACCTCTGCAGCCAACTAAGAAACACACAGACTGCATGTAAACATTGTTTGTTTAAATCTGGATTCTTAAGCAAGGACATGTTTTTTTCTTCAGTTTGAAGCACTGCAGTTTGACAGAGAGCAGCTGTTCTTCTCTGGCTTCGGTTCTCAAGTCCAACACCTCCCACCTGAGAGAGCTGGACCTGAGTTACAACAAGCTACAGGATTCAGGAGTGAAGCTGCTCTCTGCTGGACTGGAGAGTCAATACTGTAGCTTGGAGACTCTACGGTCAGAAACATTTAGTTTTGTGTGTTTCTTATGATTTAAACATGCAGTTTTATGCATTTTAAAATCCTCCATGGCTGTGGTAAGATTATAAAATATTGACCAATTTCTATATGACTGTTTTCTCTAACTACGTACATGTTTTGCTATTTTTTCAGACTAAGTTTCTGCAGTTTGTTAAAGAGCAGCTGTAGTTTCTTAAACTCAGCGCTGCAGTCAAACCCCTCCCATCTGAGGGAGCTGGACCTGAGTGACAATAAGCTGCAGGATTCAGGAGTAAAGCTGCTTTCTGCTGGACTGGAGAGTCCACACTGGAGATTGGAGACTCTCAGGTAGCCTACTTGATCTGACAAGAACAATCACAATGTTTGTTTACAATAACTTCTGGGTAGAAAACTCCTGCGTCCTATAGGGGTGGAAAAAATATCGATACAGCAATATAACGCTGTCCTTCATGCCATACAAGAATCACTTAGAATAGATTTCCCTGCTCCCAGCGTGGCTACTTCATGGTTCGTCGCAGTGGCGCTCAACAAATGAATGAGGGAAACTTGAACATAAGTTAACTAGCCTAAAGAGGAATAGGTTTTTTTAACAGGATGATAGACAGCAGTTTGAGGTAAATAACAGATGCCCCAGCCACGTTCAAAGTCTGGACCCTTTTTACGGGCATTTTGTATTCATAGTTTGATGGATATTGTGATGGATCATTAAAGAATCGTGTAGCAATATATTGATCATTGCAGAATTGCCGTATAGTAATATTATTGGTATCGTGAGCCATGTATGGTATCGTATCGTGAAGTACCCTTTGATTCCCTCCCCTTGCGTCCCGTACCAAAATTTAACTTCGCTGAGAAACGGGGATGACGAACAACTGGATATACTCTCATCTCATTTATCTAAAATGCATGTTTGATGAACCCTTTGACTAACATACCTGTTGGGCCACAGACAAAAAAAAATGACACCACCCAAACTAGCACTCAGTCTGACCGGCGGTGAAATGTTGCTGTTCCTAAAGGCCGGGACACACAGGGCCGAAAATCGGCCGTTGGACAGTCTGGCGAGGTCACTGACTCGAGTCTGTTCGGTGTGTCCCGTGCCGTCGTCAGTTTGGGGGGGGCTGTCGGCGTTCATTTTGGCCGACCTGACATGTTCAGTCGGCGGCAGGGCAGTCGGGACTCACCCAGAAATGGCGAGCAGAATGAGCGTGACTAGAGTCTCTCAAAATCTGATGAAAATCTTTTAAACTGACCTTTGTCGATCTGAAATGAAGACAGATTCAGCAACTGCACGGTCTATTTCCCTCTTAAAATGTTTTCAGAAACACGTTTCAGTTAACTATTTTAGTACAATATGAGATATCGTATTCTGAACGAGCCGCCATGACAGTCTGGCTTTGAATTTCCGTAGTAAACAAACCCACGTGACGCGTTCGTTCAATCAGCTGGAGATGTATTACGTCTCGTTTCTTTGGTGTGTTCTTTGGCACTTTTTGGACCAACACGGGGAGACTGATCAGTCCGACTGGCTTTTCTGTCGACGGTCGGCCATCTGGCTGATGTGTCCTGACTTTAAGACTAGATTTATCTACATGGAGGTGAAGTTTTTGATAGCACGATGGCACAATGATTCAGTCTTTAGTTCTTATTTATTTATTTAGCCAAAGGTTAGGTGTTAGCCACTGAAAGTTGTTGTGATTTTTGGTATTCTTTGACCTTGTTGTGCTTTTCCCTACAGGGTGACTTAAACCTTGACTGCAGCGGAGAGCTTTGAAAGATGTGAGTACCAACAAAGAGCCCTCAAGCTTTGAATTATTATATGATGGAATCTGGACTCTAAAGTCTCAGATTATATTTGATTCATATATGATGTGTTGTCACCCAGACGACTAGCAATGTATGCTCATAATAAGTTATGGATTTTAAAAAGTTATCATCTCTTAGATCATATATAAATCCATACATTGTGTGCAAGGTTGTAATTGCAGGCCAGTAAAGCCTTTATGATTCACTACATACTCTATATTTAGGTCGGATTGCATTCTCACCTCAAGGCGCTGACACACCAACCCGATGATCGGCCGTCGGACAGTCTGACGAGGTCGGTGACTCGAGTCTGTTCGGTGTGTTCCGTTTCGTCGTCAGTCGGAGGAGCCATCGGCCTTCATTTGGGCCGATTTCACATGTTGAATCGGAAAGCGGGCAGTCGGACTCAATGACCAATTACCGGAAATGACGAGCGGGATGAGTGTGACGAACGCCTCTCAAAATCTGACGAAAATCTTTTAAACTGACCTTTGTTGATCTGAAATGAAGACAGATTCAGCAACTGCACGGCCTATTTCTCTCTTAAAATGTTCTCAGAAACACGTTTCGGTGAACTATTTTAGTAAAATACGAGATTGTATTCTGAACAAGCCGCTATGACAGTCAGACCGCTGCCGGTTTTCATTTTTTGGGCGACAATACAGATTAGCGGCGCCTGCTGTTTTGGAGATGTATTACATGCAACACGTACACTCAAGTCGGCATCGCTTCAGTGTGTTCCGAGGCGCATTTTTGACCAACTCAGGGAGGCAGTCCTTTTCTGCCAACGGTCGATCGTCGGGTTGGTGTGTCAGAGCCTTAAAGTGAACCAAACTCTAGTAGCACTTGGAAGCAAACAGACACCCCATTTTCAAGCGGACCACAGTTCGGTTGTTTGGGCCGCACCAGAGTTTGAATGAGCTTACACACCGCCGCAAACGAACCGGACTATCCAACGAAACGCTCCAGAGATCGGTTAAAATGGACCAAACTGCTGAGGTGTAAAAACAACCTTACACCCTAAAGAGAAGACTTTAAAGAGCAATGTAACATCCTGTTGTATTAGTTTGAACATGTTCTCTTCACATAAAAACAAATGCACTCTACAAGTTACAAGTTACACTACACAAGATCTTTAAAGGAACACGCTGACTTATTGGGACTTATAAGTCACCGTATCTTATTCACCGTATCCCCCAGAGTTAGAGAAGTCCATACATACCCTTCTCATCTCCGTGTGTGTCGTAACTCTGTCTGACACCCCCCACAGCTAGCCTTGCTTAGCACAGATCCTGGAGGTAACCGGCTACATCTAGCCTACTGCTCCCAATAAGTGACAAAATAACGCCAACATGTTCCTATTTCCATGTTGTGATTTGTAGAGTCACAGCGTGTACAAATAACAAGGTCACATGACACACAGCCGTCTTCTAATCGTATACATACCGGGAACTATATTCTCAGAAGGCAAAGCACTGCTACTTGGGCGGAGTGATTTGCTCGCAGCACCTGAGAAGCCCCGTGGTGAGGAGTCATAACTCAAATCTGTCAAGTCAAGTCAACAAGTCAAACATGAAATGTAAACAAATATCGGTAAAGAAAATGCCCAACAGTCAATTTCCGGTCTACTAGGGCTGCACAATAAATCAGTTGTTTTTATTGTCATAAACAGATTTTTTTGTGTTAATTGAAAGAAAATATCAGTATAAAACTACACTTAAAAATGTAACAATCATTCTTTTTATTAGTGTTCCCATTTATACTCAATTCAAGGTTAAATTTACTCAATGAAAGAAAGTTGGAAATTATTTCCTTTCATTTGTTTTAAATTCAACAAGCAAGTTTTTAAGTTTTTAGTATTTAATTGGAAAACAGAAAACTGTTTTTTAGTTTGGTAGCATTGTTATATTCAACAAGGTTATGGCATATTTTCCTCATACTGTGCAGCCCTACGGTCTACGACACTGAAAAGAAGCTTCAGATCTCTAGTTGGTCTCTTTGGCAGTTCACCGTCTCACCGTGTGTGTCTCCGACTCTCTCTGTAGGTTTGGTTTCTGCTGCTCTCTGCCGACACAACTCCCAATATCTTACCATCCGACAGTAGTTCTGAGAGAATTAGAATCTCTTCATGCACCTTTATAGTGTGTCTGTGTGTGTATGTCTGTGTGTGTGTGTATGTGTGTGTGTGTGTGTGTGTGTGTGTGTGTGTGTGTGTACTTGTGTGTATATGTGTGTGTGTCTCCGACTCTCTCTGTAGGTTTGGTTTCAGCTGCTCTCTGCCGACACAACTCCCAATATCTAACCATCCGACAGTAGTTCTGAGAGAATTAGAATCTCTTCATGCACCTTTATAGTGAGTGTGTGTGTGTGTGTGTGTGTGTGTGTGTGTGTGTGTGTGTGTGTGTGTGTGTGTGTGTGTGTGTGTGTGTGTGTGTGTGTGTGTGTGTGAAGGATGTGGTTAGCTTAGCTGAGCATAAAGACAGGAAGCAGGTGACTCATTTCTGATATGAACGGTCTGTCTCCTCTCCCAGAATGACTGCAGAAGAGACACAACGTTAAAGTAAATTCCACCACAAACCTCTCTCTCATCTTTGTCTGATGAACATGTGTTGCTCTTTTTTTTATAATTTTATATTTTAGACTACTTCTACTCCACTGCATCTCAAAGTGAAATATTGTACATTTTACCTTGATTGTTTTCTACTTATTTTTCCCCAGAGAGCCTCCTGAAATATTACTTTGTTCTATTTTTTAACATTAAATGCCATTTATGTACTTTGGTATTGTCGTGCGCCTGTTTTTATTAATTATTGCTGTTATTCTGTGAGAATTCACAGATCCAGTGTCTCTTTTTTAATCTTCCCCTTAACGTTACCGCCATCAAGCCGCAATGATTTGTCGCGAATGAATGCCGCCGAATCTGTCGAGTCGTCTTTTAGCAGTGCGTCAAGTGCAACTAGGGTGACCAGACGTCCCGAAATCCAAGCAGTTGTTCCGAATCCCGAATCCTGCCCTAATTGTCCCGAAAATTAGAGCAAAGTCTCAAGAGCAGACTCTCGAGTAGTTATAGTCTGATTGAACATTAAAAACTGTTCATGGTGGTTTTTAACTGAGTAAAAAATCATGAACTCAGGCTGAGTTGCATTTTCAGGTTTACAAGACAAGAAAGTTGTTGAGTTTCTGATTAAAAGTAATACATAATTTTGGTGCGGAGTTTTGGAATCCATGTTACCAGGCAGCCACGAGAAGCAGTGATTTGATTGGATGCTGCTGATGTTAAAGAGCAGACATGACAGACAGTTGGACGGAGTTTTGAAATTCATGTTACACCCTCCCACCTCCAGTCTTGTCCCGAATTTTACCCATTCTCATCTGGTCACCCTAAGTGCAACGTATATTGCCATCCAATTAGATTGAATTCAGTATTGATGACGCGAAAAATAATAACAGTAACTCCACTGAAATTATTTGAAACTAAAGTAAAGAGCCAATTTTTTTACATGTAAGGAGTAGAAAGTGCCGATATTCGTGATAAAAATGTAAGTCGGCACAAAAATGAATAGTATAGTAAAGTAAAAATATCTGTAAAATCTACTTGAGTAGAGTAAAGAAGTATTTGTACTTCGTTACTTCCCATCTCTGCTTTTCTTTTGACATTAAATGCCATTTTTGCACATTTATGTACTTTGGTATTGTCATGTACGCCATGTCTTTATTAATGAACACACTGTGAAATAAAATACACATTAACCTAAGTTCTTACTCTGTGTCTCCGCATTATCTCTTGGTATTTGTCCAATATATGTTTCAAAGAAAGAAAAAAAAGCTGTTTTAAGCATGTTATTCATCAAAATACATATTGATTCTCTTTCCTGTAAAACATGTAAATGTTTTTGATGACTGATTTGACTTCAGGGTGAATAAATATACATTTCTATTACGATAAGATAAAGCATTATCCTGGGGGGAAACATTGTGAAGCAGTTGCAGCATGGGCGATTTTAGACCCTTTTTAGGGAGGCTCAAGGCCCCCTAAATTTCATCTCAGCCCCCCTAAAAATTATAATAATAAAAAACATTATTTTCTTTTTTTAAAATAAATTTTAGTGCTTCATGTGACAGTTTGAGAACTTGTCTGTTAGTGACAGAGGACAAACAATTACAGGTTCAAAGGGCTGGAAACAGGCTTAATATCCTGTGTGTCTGTCTCTGAGGCTACGCACCTGTTATGATTTAGAAGATGTTATGTGTACTTCTGTATTTGTCTTGATTGTCTTCATTGTTGTACAGCTTTGATGTTAATATTTTGGTAAAAATTAAGACCCCAGGAAGAATAGCTGCTGCTTAATGGAGTAGCTAATGAGGATCTAAATAATAAACAAACAAATAAACCCAGAAATCTTTTCAATAAATTTCAATACATTTCTTAGCCAATCAGAGGTGGTTGTGCCAGACTCCCTCCTTTGGCTGAGTCTCTATCTAATCCGTCAGAGGGAGAGCAGGAGTGTGGTTGTTTAACGTCAGTAGTCCCCAGAGAAGAAGTTGGTCATTTCATGGCGCAGATTATAACCCAAATTGAAACGTAAACTGAAATTGCCAAATGTTAGAACATTGTGTCAAACTGGTCGTTATTACTGTGACTTATAAAGTGTCAGGTTTAGTTCCATCATAGCGTCAAAAAACTTTAGCTGACATTGTTGTTCAGTAGCTCAGAGATGATCGGCTTATGAAATTACTGATTTAACACTTTTGCAAGGCACTGTATCTGTGTCACATTGTAAGTATGTGACACACCTTAAGGATCTGATCCTAGAATCGCCCCTGAGTCAGTCCCTCCAGAAAAACACGATTATGGGGCCGCATATTTTCACTTTCGGCGCATAAATTGCCGATTTCCGCGCAAAATATGCGGGGCTTGCATGATTTCATAATCCCTGCATTTTCATTGCAAAAAAAGTCCCATAATATATCTTAGCTGAAAGTTGAAAAATGTTGCGTTTACTTCACACAAGAGCAGCCATTTTCCCCTGTTGCCATGGGAACGTTATGAAGTGACGTAGTTACGCGACGTGAACATCATCGAAAAGAAGGGTGTTGGGGGGGGGGATCACTTTTTTTCTGTTTTTTATCAAACCGCAGTTTTTACAAGTTCCCGCAATTTCATCGCAGACAATTGCATAAATATCCCAAATATTCAATCGCATTCTTTTAAGAAAACGTGGATTTTTTTGCCCCCAACAATCAGAAAAAAACTGCATTTTTCTGGAAGGACTGCCTGAGTTGCTGAAAAAAAGTAAAACGTAGCAAAGAGTGAAAATAAGTATTTTGTTTGCTAACAAAAGTATATAACTTGTATATACTTTTTTTAGTGACAGTGTTTGAAACAGATTTGCAGTGTCAGAGTTTTGTCAGTCATAGAAACAGGAACATTTATTTTATTGGACACAAAGTGAACAAATAATATAGGCTATTTGAAGACTCTTCTTAATTATTCAATGTGTTTTCATCAGGAGTTGAACCTGGTGACTGCTGGCCAGCCGGTATGACTTCGGATCCACTCAAAGTAATGAGCCACCTGTCAGAGAGAAGAGAGAGAAGGAATCAATATTAATGTTACGTTATAATTTATTTGTGCTCATGCGTAGCTCAAACACTGAACATGAACGAAGCAACCAGACCTCCAAACTAGGGTGACCATATTTCCCTGGAACTAAAACCGGGACACTTTGCTCGTGACCGTAGTGCTCGTGCACGCACACGCTTTTTAACGTGAACATGTGCCAGCCCAGGTCAGACATAGACACAGACAGGGAGCTTTCTCAGTTAATATCCATGAACTATCTTGGTACGTAGCCTACATATTAGTGTTAATTTCGTCAGACGAGACGAGACTAAATATGTTCGTCAACGACCTTTTTTTCCATGACTAAGACGAGACGATGACGAGACTGCGCCACTGTCCAAAAACGCTGACTAAGACTAAATTAACATGCATTATTGTTGACGAAAAAAGACGAGACTAAAATGTTTTGCATAAAATAAAAACTAAGATAAAATCTCTTCATTTTCGTCTACAATCGCCTCTACTTTTTCATCATGCGATAGAATATTCAGCTACCGAGACCCAGGCGGCTTATGACCGTTATCTACCGGACCGAATAGCAACGCAGATTTAGGTGCCACTTAAATGCCTGCGCTTCTCTGTGATGCTCCTAAACGGACGTTAGAGTCAACCGGAACATCGCTGATAGGGACGCTAGTTAACACTACACTTGGCAGCAGGTAACGTTAGCCTACCGTTAGCTAGCAGTTTAATGCTGACAGCTAAACGGTGTAAAGGTTTGTCTCTATTTCACTGTGTAGGATTCCAACACGAGAAGTACGACAGTCTACAGCTGCCGTTGTCTGAAAAACAACATATATGTTGCGTTCACTTGAAATACGCCTCGCCAGTTTTGTGCTGCATTTATTTTATTGTAAAATATCCTTTTCCCCCTGCAGTGGTTGTTTTTGTCATTTAACAGAAATTTACCAGTGAAATAATGAAGAGGCTCAATATTTATAGAACTTTATATAATTTATTTATTTTTATAACTATTTGACTGAAATGGTTATCAGAAATAATTTATTTAAAAAAAGACTAAAATGTTTTGACTAAAACTTGACTAAAATGGCGAGACTTTTAGTCGACTAAAACTTGACTAAGATACCTTGAGTTCTCTTTTGACTAAAACTAGACTAAAATGACGAGACTTTTAGTCGACTAAAACTTGACTAACAAAACATTTTGGCACAAGACTAAGACTAAATTAAAAATAGGTGACAAAATTAACACTACTACATATCTGAGAAATAATATTAAAAGACATCGAGTGAGTTTTGTGGGGGACCAACTTTATTTTTCAGAATTAAAGCATTCTTTTGGAAAATGCACCCACTGAACTTGTGAAAAACTTTGTGAAAAAGTATTTTTCATTGCATGGCACTAAAAGAATTATTTGGAACTGCTGCCACAGGCTTGAACTAAGGTAATGGTAACACTTTACGGAAAGGGTACATGAATTATGAATTCATGCATGAATTAATTCATGATTTGTGCATTACTTCATTCCTTTATATCTTATGAATCTTCAGGAATTGACATGAGTTCAATAACCTGTTTTGCCTTACATCTCTTTGATCATTTGGAGTTGTTGTGTATATAATAGGGGTGCAACAGATCACCAAACTCACAGTTGGATCGGATCACGGTTATAAGTCACAAATCGGATACATTTTCGGATCAGCACAAAAAAAGGGGGGAATTTAAATGACTTATTAAAAATGTAATAACAATCACTTTTAACAATAACTTCTTTCACCGGTAAGTTGATGTTAAAACGACAAAAACAGATGAGAAAAGGGTATTTTACAATAACTATGAATGCACCACGAGTTTTACCAGTTTTAGGTAAACGCAACCTTTATCTTTATTCACGTCTGTGTTGTTTTTCCGACAACAGCAGTGAGCCTGTGTGTGTCTTTTAGCTCATAGCTTTAGCTAGTCCTTCCACAGTTTTTTTGTGATTGTTGCGGGGCAAAAATCCTTGATTATGCGGCACGTTTTCTTAAAAAATGCGATGAAATATGCTATATGATATTTATGCAATTTTATGCGATGAAATTGCGGGAACTTTTGATGAAAAAGAGAAAAATGTGATTCTGAAATCATGCAAGCCCCTCGCATGTTGCACGGAAATCGGCAATTTATGCGGCGAAAGTGCGGCGTATTTGAAAAAATAAATATGCGTTTTTTGGCTGATTATGCGATCGCATAATCGCGTTTTTCTGGAGGGACTGGTTAGCGGCAGACTGATGTACATCCTGCTGTAGGAAAATCCTCTACAATACAGTCACACTTTTACACCGTTTAGCTGTCAGCATTTTAACTTTTGTCGGGACTCGGGACAAGCAACTCAAACCGGGACGTCTGGTCACCCTACTCCAAACCATACAAGGATATCGGTCGTTTGTCCCTACACATCCGAACCACACAAACTAACACATCAATGTGGGTGAAAGTTAGGGTTGGGTACCGAAACCCGGTGCTAATACGGCACCGGTGCCTAAACGACCGGTATCTACCGGAACCGAATTAAAATGCTGATTTCGGTGCCACTTAAATGCCTTGTGCGCTGCTCTCTGATGCTCTGAAACAGACAGGATTCCAGTGAACACTACACTTGACAGCAGGTTACGTTAGCCTACAGTTAGCTAGCAGCTGGATTAAACAGTAGAGGACTCCAACAGCGGGATGTTAAGCAGTGTCAGAGAATTTCTGATAAGGGAGACGGGCTCTGGCAGTGTGCAACTGCCGTTGTCGGAAATAACACAGGCGGTGCGTTCACTTGAAACTAGTAAGCCTTGTGGTGCATTCAAAGTTTAGCACACCGGTATTGGGGGACAAACACAGGATTTTCACCCGGGAGACCAGGGGTTCCTGTCCCGTTTGAAAAGAAAAGGAAACATAGAGTTTTTTTTTTTTAACTTTACACAACAAACGGAGCTACGTCACGTTTTGGGTCACAAGTTTTTTTCATTACCTGTGTATAAACTCCAGGGAATCCCGGCTGACCGCACCGCTCTCCCCAGCTGACGATGCCCCACAGGTAGGAAATACCCAGCTCGTCCTGACACACCAGCGGACCGCCACTGTCACCCTGACAGGAGTCCACACTGCCGTCCAGATCACCTGCACACACACACACACACACATACACACACACACACACACACACAGACAGACACACACACACACACACACAGACAGACAGACACACACGCACACCCACATGCATGCAGACACACAAACACAACCACACACACACACAAACACAGACAAACACGCGCACACACACACACCCACAGACACACAAGACACACACGCACACACACACACACACAGACAGACAAACACACAACACACACACACACACACACACCCACACACACACACACACACAGACACAACAGCACACACACACACAGACACACACACACACGCACACACACACAGACAGACAGACACACACACAGACACACACATACAAACACGCAGACTCGCAGACACACACATGCACACACACACGCAGATCCGCAGACACACACACACACACACACTCACAAACACACAGACAAACACGCACACACAGTCACATATACACAGACAAACACGCACACACAGTCACATATACACCCAGCCACACACATACAGTCACACACACACGCACGCACACACACACACACACAAATAGATATACACACACACAGACGGGCATGCGTACAGAGAGACAGACAGACATGCACACACAGACACACACAGACACACACGCAGACCCACAGACACACATACACCCAGCCACACGCATGCAGGCACAGACACACACACAAACACACATTACCACCGTCACACGTCTATAAAGCAGCTTGTTTGTGTGTATTTCGCTTCTTTAACCCACCTGCACACATCATGCCGAGTTTGAAGCGATCTTTGTAGAAATTCTCACAGTTGGCGATGAGCGACACGTTGGCCCAGAGCAACACCTGAGCCGCTCTGCCGTCTGTGGACAAACTCGTCAACATTTAAACACTGACTTGATTTTGACTTAATTGACTTGACTAAACTTTACTGTCATGTGATCTACATTCATACATTCATTCAGTCATTCAACCTGTACACACCTGTATATATATATATATATATATATATATATATACATACATATATACATACATATATATATATATATACATACATATATATATATATATATATATATACATATATGTATATATACATATATACATACAGTACAGGACAAAAGTTTGGACACACTTTCACATTCAATGAGTTTCCTTTTTATTTTCATGACTATTTACATTGTAGATTCTCACTGAAGGCATCAAAACTATGAATGAACACATATGGAATTATGTACTTAACAAAGTGTGAAATAACTGAAACATGTCTTATATTTTAGATTCTTCAAAGTAGCCACCCTTTGCTTTTTTATTAATAAGGGAACAAATTCCACTAATTAACCCTGACAAAGCACACCTGTGGAAGGTAAAACCATTTCAGGTGACTACCATGAAGCTCATTGAGAGAACACCAAGGGTTTGCAGCGCTATCAAAAAAGCAAAGGGTGGCTACTTTGAAGAATCTAAAATATAAGACATGTTTTCAGTTATTTCACACTTTTTGTTAAGTACATAATTCCATATGTGTTTATTCATAGTTTTGATGCCTTCAGTGAGAATCTACAATGTAAATAGTCATGAAAATAAGGAAACACATTGAATGAGAAGGTGTGTCCAAACTTTTGGCCTGTACTGTGTGAAATAATATATATATATATATATATATATATATATATATATATATATATATATATATAAGGGTTAAGGGGCGGCCCTCATTTGCAATGTCATCGATTCAAATTACAAAGACAACAATGAAACAACAACACAGAAAAGACTACACTAATATAAAAAACAATCAAACTTTCTGAATTGGAAAAATTATTTTATAAATAAGTTAGGATAATACAGATGCAAACGAAAAGTAAAATTATGTAAAGCAGGTACAAGTGGAATACAGTTTGCATGTTTCGATTCTGATTTCATACAAACCCGTTCATGGGAACGCGTTAGTTTGTATCATCGCCATGGACACTAACGTTACATGTTCAGGTCGGCACAGCCCAGTGTTGTAGTCAAGACCACCTAAACCGTGACCAAGTCATTACCAGGATCAGAGTGTATCGAGACCGAGACAAGACCGAGACTTTGAGGGGTTGAGACCGAGACTTTGAAGGGTTGAGACCAAGACAAGAACAAGACCAGACCAATGCGAGCCCCACACTGCATGACACGATTAAATGTGGAAAATGTTAACCATAGGCACTCCTCAAATTGATCTGAAAGAGCCACATTCCCATAAAGCCTGGTCTTGAGTACTACAACACCGGTACAGCCCATGCACATACCTGCGGTCCGTCCCCACCCGGAGATGCTGCAGGTGTGGTTGGGTTGGAAGAGGTGGGTGGACCAGGGTACGCAGACGGCGCTGATGGCCGGGTTGTCCACCAAACATTTCTCGGTGAACGGAAGCTTCTCCAGCTGCAGCAGAGCTATGTCGTTCTCGTAGGTGCTGGCATTGTACCTGCGGGACATTTAGAAGAATGTGTGAGTGCATTTGATTGCTGAAGGAACTCACTTCTGGACAGCTAGATATTAAGTTAAGTACTTACTTTATTTGGTTTATTTTTTTTATGTAGCTTTGCTTATTTAAAGCTAATGTACTTGCACTTACTACTTGTTGTCTGGAGTTTGAACCTTCACAGTTGAAAGCACTTAATTGTAAGTCGCTTTGGATAAAAGCGTCAGCTAAATGACATGTAATGTAATGTAATGTTTACATGTGTGTAACAATGATTGAGGGCTATCTCCCTCTATCAGACAGAGGAAAACCTTGGGTGGATGAGGATTTCTGCAACAGGAACGATGTCAGTCGTGTCCTGAGCTCGAGACTTCTTCCAGAGAGAAAACTTCACCTTAAACGCAGAGGGGCTGGGTCTGGCAAAAAGAAAACGAGAGAAAGACTACTACTACAACTGCCACTAGTACTACTTTTACTCCTACAAGAACTACTTTGCAGGGGCAGAGCCAGAAGTTGTAACTATTCGGGGCTCAGCCCAAACACACGGTAGCCTTGTGAGACCGTTCTGATCTGGCAAGCTCCAGTTTTCCACTTGCAGATCAGTCTGGCATCTTGAGATAGAGAAAATTTGGAGACGTTCGCCAAAATGACCGACCAATCAGTGTTGGTTTTGAGGCGGGTTTAGGCGTGATGCAACGAGAAGCGACTGTTCAGTCTAAACAAGGTATCGGCTTCCACGGATGAGATGAGCGTAGCTATCGCAGCAAGTTTTATACTTGAATTAGAAAGTATTTCTTCTCCCGACTGGTTTCATCAAGAGTTTGATCTGATTGGTTGATTTGGCCCATCTATCACCAACATAGGTGGTGATAGACAGATGGTTTATCCACTCAGCTAACCAGGATTTTCGCCCCCTTTCCCAAAAGTTCTCCAATGGTAAGTTCCCAGATGGATATGCCGAGCAAATGCAAAGCAATCCATCAGGCGGAGTCAGGTTAGCTTCCGGAGTACTAGCCCCAAATCCTTTTCCCAAAAAGTCCTGAATCTTTTAGATTTTTAAAATACCTTCAACTGTTCCAATACCTTCAACTGTTCCCTAAATAATCCTCAAAACCAACGCTGATTGGTCGGTAGTTTGGCGAACGGCTCCAAATTTTCTCTATCTCAAGATGCCAGACTGATCTGCGAGTGGAAAACTGGAGCTCGCGAGATCAGGACAGTCTCACGAGGCTACCCGGAAGCCACCACCATACTAATACTACTGCATCATACAATTTACTTCTACTTTAACTCTCGTCCTACCTGACGCAGTGAGCAGCAGTGATTACCCAGCATCCTCCGATATATGCACCTCCGCAATCAATCTTCTTGTTCTCCTCCAGAGCAATCTGCCACTGGATCTGGGTCTACAGAACAAGAACAGCTTACATTTACAGACAGACAGACAGACACACACACACACACACACACACACACACACAAAGAGAGAAAGAGAGACAGACACACACACACACACACACACAAAAGAGAGGACAGACAGACAGACAAAGAGGCAGGCATGCAGACAAACAGACAGACAGACAGACAGACAGAGAGACTGACGGACAGGTGTGTGTCTAACTGACCGGGTTGGCCGGGACTCCTCCCACCACTCTCTTGACTCGGCTGGTCCTCTGTCGAACCGTCATCTCCACATGGTCCACCGTGGTTTTATTGGGAACCCCGCATTGCAACCTGGACTCCAGATGCACTCTGTTGGCCATTGTTTCTGGACACACATGCACACAGTTGTTGGAATTCACTTCCAGCTCTGATGTGAATTGGATGACTTTGTCAATCCTTCTTCTGACCAACAACGCTCTTAATGGTCAGGCACCATCATATCTTAAAGAGCTCATAGTACCCTATTGTCCCATTAGAGCACTGTGCTCCCAGAATGCAGAGTTACTTGTGGTTCCTAGAGTCTCTAAAGGTATAATAGGAGCCAGAGCCTTTAGCTATGAAGCTCCCCTCCTATGGAACCAGCTCCCAGTCTGAGTTCGGGATGTCCACATTTAAAAGTAAGCTTAAAACTTTCCTCTTTGATAAAGCTTAAAGTTAGGGAGTGAGGAGTTGTAGAGTATGCCTAGACCGGCGGGGGAGGGTGTATAACTGCAGACACAGCACCCCTCCTCTTTTCTGCTTCTCTACATATGGTGCCTTCTTTTTGTCCACCGAAGTCGATCTACGAGTCGTTTTCTGGAGTTACGAACCGGATGTTGCAAAAAGAACGCCCCAGAGGTCGTATATATGACTCATCAAGTCGTCTGAACTCAGACGATCCCGAGTTCACTTTCAACGATGGCTACGTCGTGCATCACACGTAGTAAACATTGTGGTTTTCTACAATTTTAAGCACTTTTGTCTTTTTTGTAACCAAATGAAGAAGTCGTACACATAGCGCTGTATACAGCTACCTGTAGGCATGTCTCTACAGTCTTATTAGGAGTTAAATATAGCGCTGTATACTGCTACCTATAGGCATGTCGCTACAGTCTTATTAGGAGTTAAATACCGCCTAATTTGTTATTTTGTAGCTTGTGCAGCTGAAATTGGCTAGAGACGCTCGGTTGCTATATGACAACAATGGCCGAGTCTTGAGCAGAAAGCAGAGCAGTAGCCTACCCGCGGTTATTTGTTTTTCGACATGAATGTGACGTCACACTTGAGCTACTAGTTGCGATTACAAGACAAAAAGAACGCACCAATAGTATGTAGGGCTGGCTCAGGTTGGCCTTGGACCAGCTCATAGTTATACTTCTTTAGGTTTGCCGTGGGACTTCCTTTGACGCACTGAGCTCCTCTCTCTTTCCATCTGTGTGCATTCAAGTCCCAGTAATGCTTTTACAAACTTAGCTCCAGGGAGCTTATTACACTAGAGTCCTTATGTTTTCTCACCTGGCAGATTTCCTTGGATTTTGGTGGCACCTGGATCGTGGTTGCAGCTTCTGCCGTGGTCCTGCTCTATGCCCTGCTACACCCTGGACTGCTACTACTATTATTTATTGTCATAGTTCTATACTATTTATTGGTACTACTGTATAATTGTCACTGTTCATAATACCAACTGCTATAAATAGTATGAATCATATTATCTCTATATCTGTATCAGTGTCTCTGTGTCCCAACTGGCAGCAGCAAATGGTTGCCCAACAAGAGTCAGGGTCTGTCCAAGGTTTTTGCCTGTTTAATGGAAGTTTTTCCTCACCACTGTTGCACCTAATGCTTGCTCTTGGGGGGAATTGTTGGGTCTCTGTAAATTAAAGAGTGTGGCGAAGACCTACTCTATCTGTAAAGTGTCCTGTGATAACTCCTCTTATGATTTGACACTATAATTAAAATTGAATTGAATTGAATTTGTCTTTGGACATATGGGCCCTAACTCAACTTGTGGTAAGGCGACCTGGTGACCCGAGGCATTTGAGGCTAGTCAAATATTTTATTTCAAAATCATGTTCAATAATTTGCTGTTAAAGAGAGGCGAGGTCCCTCCCATTCCAGTGGACACCATGGGAGCTTATTTTAGAAAACATTATGTCCGGTAGTGTACAAGGAGAGACAAATACTGTTTTGATCCCATTTGAATCTAGCCTTGAATTACACATATGATGTTCGTCAGTTCAAAAGATAATTTTGCAAGTGAAGAAAGTCTCAGTTGGTCGTAGGTTTATCATAGTACCACTTAGTTTTGCATGAAACCGCTTAGTGAACTACATCTCTCGTCTCGCACAATATGTCACCTTGCTCGCTAGCTAGCTAGCTTAGCTCCGTTCCACAACACGCATTGCGTTATCTTACCTGATATGTTTTATCCAGCGTCTTTTTATCAGCCGAGAAGAGAAAGAACGTGTGAGTAACGTTATATCCCCGCACCAAACACAGACAGCGTAGCTTCAGAGAGACTTAGACACTTTGGTCTAATGAGTCTTTCTAATGATGCATTTTCACAGGCTAATACTTCAACAGTTTTACCACAAACTGAAACTTTCTTCACTTGTAAAATAACATTAAAGTGACAAACATCATATGTGTAATTCATGGCTCAATTCAAACGGTATCACAACATTATTTGTGTATCCCTGTTCAATACCGTGCATATTTTTTCTGAAATAAGTTACCATGGTTGTCCGTCGGAAGGGGAGGGACTTTGCCTCTCTATAACAGCCTCCACACTTATGGTTTCCGTCTTTTCATCTGATGTTGGAACCTGTGGAGTGTGTGCAGTCTTACAAATACCTTGGGACAATCATTGATTCAAAGCTGAGTTTTGAAGCCAACTGTGAAACGGTGTGTAAAAAGGGGCATCAACGTCTTCTTCTGTTCTTTTTAAGGAAACTGTGCAAATTTCAAACTGAGAAAACATTGTTGAGTGTGTTTTATCGTGCTTTTATTGAATCCGTACTCTCTTTTTCTCTGGTGTCTTGGTACGGGAATTTAACTTTAAAGAGCCGGAACTCTATTAACCAGATTGTGAAATGGTCCAGTAGGTTGATTGGGGAACCACTAGTAAACCCAGCTTCGCTGTATACTAAGCAGGTACAGCGCATGGGTATTTCAATCCTGAGTGACCAGCTTCATCCGCTGTATTATGAGTTCCAGTATCTGCCGTCCAATCGACGGCTTAGAGTACTGCGGTGTACAACAAAACGATATAAAAACAGCTTTGTCCCAGTAGTGATTAATTTTATGAATAGCAATAAGATGGGGAAATTGTCTTAGTGTGATTGTAGTGTTTTGTTCTGTGTGTATGGTGTTTGTTGTTTATATGTTTGAGAAATAGCCTGAACTTGTTCTCTAGAACTTAATTTACCTACGGGTACAAATAAAAGAACCTGAACCTGGACCTGGTTGCAGGGATTTGCTCCGAACAAGGATGACCACATACTTTTGGCCATAAAGTGTACTACTGTACATGTCACCGTTAAGATATCTGTCTATATCCACAAAGTTCCACCTCCGGGATTGGTCCATTGCCGCCGGTGGATTTGTGAGGACTATGGTTAACTGCTCCTCAGATCTCTGCAGGGTAAATCCAGACAGCTAGCTAGACTATCTGTCCAATCTGAGTTTTCTGTTGCACGACTAAAACAACCATTGAACGTACACATGTTCCACCAAAACAAGTTCCTTCCCGAGGCTATTTTGCAGCGGCACCGAGGCTCTGTCCGGCGCTTAGCCCCTCCCAAGACAATTGTTATTGGTTTAAAGAAATGCCAATTACACCAGAGCACGTTTTTTTCTCATTCCAGAATGCTGTGTGGACTAGCCAAACCTTCCCCCGCAGCGCTGTGGAGGAAGGTCTGGCAATGCAAGACTACTGTTTAGGCTACATACCTTTTTGGGGAGAGTTGTACGCTGTTTGCACCTCAGTTACACGTATACCTGAGTTTTGTTTGAGTCGATGCACCGGCTCTGGTTCTGTGGAGAACAGAGAAATATGACAATTACTTAAATCTGTCAGAAAATCGTCAACACAGCCTCCCCATCCCCCCATACCCCCATCCCTAAAATAAATTCCACCATTGCCATCAAGACTGTTAGATGTTGATTTTAGGGCTCGGTTAAAATAATCAGTTCTCCAAAGAAAATCTATCTTTGTTTGAGTGATATCGATTAATAATATCCAGAAATCGATGTTTTAATATATGCCTTTTCACCATGGATGTATAAGTAAAAAGTACAAAGTTGCCAGGATTGGCACCCAGGATAACGGGTTTCCCTGCCGTTACCATGCAGCTACTGCATTTACCAGTAGAGATGTACCAATACCTGTATCAGAAAAGCCTCTGATACTGCCTAAAAACCTGGTATCTGTTGCAGAAAGTACTGGAGTTTATGCACCTATCCGATACGTAATTTAGCCCTGAAGAAAATGTACTCTAAAGTAGTTAATTTATGTTCTTTTTCCGCTATGACTCGCTGTCATGCTGAATAATAAAAGAAAGTTCTGTGGCGTTTATTGTTTGATTGCAATCATATCACATCCATACAGGGATTGTAGTATACAACTGTAAAAACATCATAAAATATACGACACACTGGTATCGGATCGGTACTCCTTATCGGCCGATACACAAGTTCAGGTATCGGAATCGGTATCGGGAAGGAAAAAATGGTATTGAACCATCTCTAACCCCTTAGCAGTGGACAGTAATAATATAATGTAATATAGCAGCACATTCTACCATCAACAACAGCAGATGAGGGCTTTTAAACCAAATACTACACAACCAGAATTTTTCAGGAGTAATGTGACCCGGAATTGGGCAGAAGTTAACAACACTGGCAGCCAAGATGCATGTAGCTACATGTGACAATGTTAACACTAGGGGCGTAAGAAAAAATCGATACACTTGAGTATCGCGATATTTTATTTTGCAATAGTATATACATTTTCAAAAAGGCAATATCGATTTTTTTTTAATATAAATTATTATTATTTTTTTTTTTTTTTTTTATTTTTTTAAATGTTACAAAATATTCATGTAAGACAGTGGTTCACGTTTATGTTGCGTTTAAACCCCCTACCGCTAGATGGCTATGCTGAGATGCACCACTAGTGTCCTTGCCTAACAGTGCCTAACCGTGCCTAACAGTAACTAACAGTGTCTAACAGTGTCTAGCAGGGCCTGACTTTTTGCTAGAAGCTAACAACGTAGCTATGGCTGAACTTTGGCCTACTTTAGCATATAAATATTAGCTCACTAAGAACCTGGGAACCACAATCCCAAACTGGCAGTTTGACTTTCTGTGTACTGAATTGTTTACCTAAAGTAAACTTCTTTGACCGTTATGCACATCATGTCTTTTTTTTAAATATAATTTTTTCTAAAATGATGCATTAAAAAAATTCCAATATATCGCCTTACGCACAGTATCGACATATATTGCAATATATTGACCCCATGTATCGTGATACTTATCGTATCGCCAGATTTTTGCCAATACACAGCCCTAGTTAATGCCGCAGTGGTTAAAAAAAAACAAACACACTCCAGTAGTTCCTGCCTGAAGCAGATGACCAATCAGAGAAGGCTGTGTAACGTGACATGGAGCCTAGAGTAGAAAAAAACATGGAAACCAGAGAGTTCAGAACAGTTGGAAATCTGAACGTTTCAGCTCACATGGATTTCTCTGAAATACGTTTACTTAATTATTTGAAAATACGGAAAAGCATCATAGGTCACCTTTAAAGTAAACATAATACTGGGTTGCTTCTTGCTTGTCCAATTTACAGCAAAAGTTCTCTTAGAATCTCTTTTATATCCAAGAAAAATTGGTATTGCAAACTGAAATTTCCTTAACCTGAATGATATCGAATCAAATTGTAAATTTAATCAAATCGGGACTGTGTGAATGGGAATTGAAATGAGTCAGGAAATCATTGGCGATAACCAGCCCTAGTTGGTTTAAAGTTTTTTTTAAAGGGGTGGAAAAACAGAAATCGTACACAGAACGAGAAAAAGTTTCACTGATTTCCAAAACTGAATGGAAGTAAATCATGTTTTGGGTAAAGTGATTTAAACATGTCTGTGTATCTCACTGTTTCTGTGTTTGAGTGCTTCATCCGAGCCATCCAGACAGTCAATCTGTCCATCCCCGAGGCCATTTTTATGCACGCACACACCCGTCTTGCAGAGGATAGCACCATTTCTGCAACCTGTCAATCGCACATAATTCACATTGTGAAAAACAGGACCATTCAGGGTTATAAAAATCCATTTATGTGTGTGTATTTTCTGTACTTTTGCAGCACATCTCATCACTGCGATCACCACAGTCGTCAACTCCGTTACAAGTCTGGTTCAGAGACACCCACTTTGTGTTTGCACACTTGAAGCCACTCTTTTCTGAAAGACATACGTTCACAAAATTTCATAATACTGGAATAGTATAGCAAAATACAAGAGAAATAAATGTCAGACTGACTGACTGACATGTGATGTGCAATCTTCTTGGAAAACAATAAAAAATGTCTCATGATATATTGTCTCTAAAAGTGTTCATCGCATTATTTAATGTTCAAGAAAATCACGCTCAATGGTGTTTTAAGCCCCCAACGTCGACTTCAAGGCAGCACTGCGACTGTCGACTTCAAGGCACCTAACCCTAACCATTGCCTAATCCTAGTGCCGACGTTGGGGGCTTAAAACACCAAATGCCGAAAATCGCAATACTCAAAACTATGAAATTGTAATATTTCTAGAAACACAATAAATAAAAATTACAATACAAACCCAATTGTAAAAGAACTGAATTGAGACAAAAGCATATTGTCCCAGCCCTTCAGTAAACGCAACGTATTGAAGCAACCAATGGAAAAGAGTAGAGTAAAATCAGTACATACTGACCTCTTGATTGTTTATAACAGGTTGCTGTAGCTACGCTCGTCATGTCCATCTCCTTGTCGGAGATTTCACACTCAGCTAGCGAAGCCTCGTAACCTTGGCAGTAGATGCTAACGCAGCTCCTCGGTAACTGCTTGTTGTCACCACTGGTTGTCAGGTCAATGTAAGACATGGAATCAGCGGTCTCTGCACCTCTGTAAGCACACACACAAGTCTGAAGGCTACATCTCCATCGCTATATTTTGGTTTTTGACAGCTTAGTACACAAAATGTTGAACGATTGTATACATATTGAGTATGTAGTGCATAGTATGTGCTCTCGGACCCAACCTAAGTCTATAAAACTAAAGTTACGAATTTAACTTTGGTTTTATGAATCCTTTCTGACCGCCAGTGGCAGTGTTTAACATTGAATATCTTTGGTCTCGCACATGCGCAGGTCGAGTCTTTGTATCAAAAAAGTCACCTAAAACCTAAGGGCGATCCCAGCTAAGGTATTAAGTCTCTGTGTCATCCCCAAGCGTATTCCTTTTTTATCTTCTCGCTTTGCAGGTTGTCTGCCATCTGTGGGAGTATTAGCTTTAACTAAACATGTATACTGTAAGTCTGCTTGAAGCTCGCTGCTCGTAGCACTGCAATCTTATGTTCAAAGTTGCAAATTCTTCACCCTCCAAAGGCTGCGATGAGCTGTCCCTCTTCAGGGAGCGAACAGAGTGTTCACCAGTCTGGGGCTTCTTACGTTGGTGTGACAAAGTCACACCAAACTCACAGTTGACATTGTTGATATACTGTATATACTTGACCTGCGAATGCCCGAGATGCAAGATATTCAGTTTAAAGCACTAAATCAAGTCACTAAGGATGAAATAGAACAGACAAAATGTACTGTGACATTTTTAGAGTTCGTGGAAGGCATATTTTTCACTTTGACGGAGCTTCTTCAGGTAAGCATTTATTATAAATGTATTTTATTTCCAAAAGAGTGCGTTGTATAAATATATCCCCTCTCACAGTGGATTCCCATGAGTCTTGCAGACCACGTTAGCAGCCGCCATGTCCCAAATCTTCGGACACACCAGGAACTCATCCCCAACTTCAGGTTTCACAGGGTCAGGGATGAAGACCTTGACCACTCCCGTGTCTGGGTCTATTGAACTTCTAAATTTCGGATAACTTGCTGTGGTGACAGAGAAATTATTTTAACATTAACTACAAGTAGTAATACAGGCAGAGTATAAGGATACTTAACATATTACAAGGCACTGAATGTATCTGCGAGAACGAACCTCCGCAATGAATCCCAAAGTGCGACATGGTGGGTTTCTTGGTCCGACATGAGAGAGCCATCGCCTGGAAAACAGATTTACGTGTTCAAATAAATGAAACTTGTGTGCCTTAAGCCAAGTTCAGACCAAAGATTCGCGACAAGACGAGTTGAAACTTGCAATGCTCCGGTATACAGCATTCTGAAAGCTGCCAGTTTACACCAATGACACGAGACGGTGTATCATCTGCATAGAAACGACTCTGTACTTCTGTTCTAACTTCAGATTTTTCAGGCTTTTTTGTAGCTGGATATCATTTGTAGCGTCTTAAAATATGAATTCGTTCCAACGCCACTCCCACTCTTAAGTCACTCTCTAGCTCGCTCCACCACATACCGTGCTGACAGTTGAGAACCGATGTTGGATTGAGTGTTAAAAATGTCCTAACCTGAGATAAGATCCATAAAGTCAATTCGTATTTATCTCTGTAATACCAAATTGGACATTTTTGGTGCTTATTCGACGCCGTTTAGCGCTGTAAACGGCACAATTGTTTGACGCTTTTGTTACACATTATTGATGCTTTTTCAATGCTTTTTAAAAATGTTTTTTGGCGCTGTACTTAGCGCTTTTTCTAACTCTGCCATTTCCACCAGCTGACAGTATGTAACATAGAAATAAAATGGATTCTGGATCATTTTATTTCTATAGTTTGTAGCTGACTTGACCAACTGACTTCTCTATTGGCTGTGGAAACAGGAGACATCTCTTACGTTCTAAAACCAGCCTCTGGAGACTCAACCAGCTGAGGTTGAAACGAGCTGAGACTGGCTGGTTCAGGCTGCTAAAACCTTTCATGAAACATTCTAAAACAGTTTTGTTTCGTCGCAAATATTTGGTATGAACTGGGGTTTAATGATGAAAGTTTAATGCCCAAACCCAACACAATTTACTAATGTAGAAATGGTTGCACTATTGAAATCAACCAGGTAATTTTAAGGCCTGTAATGAGTACCTAGATTTTAACGATTCTGATTTCCATCAGAGTCATCTTGTCACATGGTTTTGAAGTGGTATAGATCGGAACTAAATGGGATATTTTTTCAGGAAACTGATTAGTAGCTTAGAAAACTATATCTACAGCAAATTCCAGATTTGTGTTTCCACAATGACTTCAAATTCCAGAACAGCTGTTGATTACCTAACTCTGTACATGAATTACCTGGCAGTAGGAGCGGTAGTTTCTATGGTCCAGCCCACAAACTGGGGTCACGTTCTCAACGGGACACATGTAGGGTGGTTTACAAGAGCAACGTCCTTCGATGCAACGCTCCCACGGAGAACAAAACACCAGGTCACATGATGCACGAGTTAACCTGATAAATGTTGAAAGATAGATCATACTTACTACTGTCATGCTACAATCTTTTTCCTATTGGCTGTTTGACCTACTGCCAGGCTGAGGTGGGTGTGGCTTACCTTTGTCAGAGTTTAGGACAAAAAAAAAGTTAAGGACAAACTGGGAGCCAGGAAGGATGCTATGTGGTACATCCCACCCCCCCTTAATTTGCATCCCTGTTTCCTTCACTTGCTTCCCTTCCGTCCCACTGAGGAAACATGGGAGAGACGCAAGGAAATCATGCGAGGAGAGAGGAAACGAGGAAATGTGTGTTTTAGAGGGATGAGACGTCCTTTCCTCTGAAGCGTCACGTGACTTCATTAGCTGTATGGGCGGAGTTAGCAATGTCTTTCAGCTGCACGGCTTCTAGGAAGGCTGCTCTCTGTATCCTCGCTCATAGCTCCCTAGAGATCCATCTTCGCTTTTCCATTCTCGCTTCTCAGTGCAGGGATAAGATAATATATATAATTATTATTATTATAAATATATATATATAATAATATAATTTTTTTTTTTTAGGATTTATTTGAGGCATTTCAGCCTTAAATGGAACAGCTAGATATGAAAGGGGAGAGAGTCGGACTCGAACCCTGGACCTTCTGCATCAAGGTATACACATCTTTTTTCCCTTATCAAGTTGTGTCAATGTTTAGTCCGCCTCTTTGCATGTTATTAAATGTCTACAAATAAACTATCACCAGATCACCGACTAACGAGCGGAGCAGTGACAAGTGAACGAGACGGCAGGTAAGCCACACACATACCACAGCCTGGCAGTAGATCAAACAGCCAATATGAAAGGGACTGTGCCATGACACTACAAACAGATTAATTTCACGTTACTTACACACACATATGTATAATATAGATATTAATAAAATAATAATAATAATAATAATAATAATAATAATTATTAAAGCTGCAAGCAGGGTTGGACGGGCCCTCGCACCTCTGCACACGTCGGGGTTACTGGCGGACGCTGCTCCTTGCGACCGTGCATTTCCACGGCACTTGGACACTGCAAATTGTCACCAATGAAAAGGGAACTCCCTGCTGCGTTCAATGATAGCTCACACAAGACTCTACGTCATACAATTCATTAGCTGTGAAAGGGGGAGTGGCCAAAGCATAGGGGTCAGGGAAAACCTTTACCAATAAAAATGGAAGTCTCTGCTGAGTTCATTGATACTTTACATAAGACTCTACTTTAAACGGGTCACCAGTTATGAAAGGGGCGTGGCTTAAGCATAGGGGGGGGAGGTTCTGAGTTCAATGACACCTCACACAAGACTCTACCTTGAATGGTTCAAATGTTATGAAAGGGGGCGTGGCCTCAGTGAGTGGGCGTGGTTACAGTATAGGGGGTGGCTCAGTATCCCATGTAGACCACATATTATAAGTTTCATGTAAATCGGATGATGTTTGTCATATAAGGCTGATTTCCTGTTGCCAGCGGGGGGGGCGCTATGACTAAAAGTCAATTTTGACCTTTAAATGTCCTCAGGCCTGGACCCTTGTCAATCGTGAGAACTTTCGGCCAAATTGGACAATGTACAACTTCTTCATTCATTGATAAGTGCTCAAAATGGCCGCCACGCCACACCCACACTGGATGAAAAGTTTTCCTTTAAATAACTTTTCATCGTTAAGGTCTTAAGATGATGATAAGTTGATCGGATGAAATCTCTAGGAGGAGTTCGTTAAAGTACGGATATGTGGAAATTACCAAAAATCTGGAAATGACGAGCGTGACAAGCGTGACGAATGCAACACATAGCAGCTGATTGGACGAACGCATCACATGGGTCTTGCTGCTCCCAAATTTCGAAACAGACTTTAATGGCGTCTTGTTCTGAATACGATCTCGTTTTTTACGAAAATAGTTTACCGAAACATGTTTCTGAAAACATTTTAAGTGAGAAATAGGCCGTGCAGTTGCTGAATCTGTCTTCATTTCAGATCGAGAAAGGTCAGTTTAAAAGATTTTCGTCAGATTTTGAGAGGCGCCGAGCCAACCGCTCCTCAAGTGGAGCATGGTGCTGCTGCAGGTCACGTCATGTGCAGAAATGTCAAGTGGGAGAGAGATGAGGAAGGCTGCCCGGAGTTGGAGGATGTGCCAGCGTCATAAATAGTCTGGTGCGTGGGAACATTTTGGATTTCATGTTACCTATGATGAAATAAAACAATAGATAGAACTGCCACTGTGTGCATGTATTGTGCAACATGCATTCAATATGCTAATTTTAGCTATATATATATCATATGCTGAAGTATATATCTGGAGTGTTAAAGATTAAAAGAAATAATAACAAGAACCGTACAGAACCGAAAACCGTTATATGAACCGAACCGTGGGTTTTGTGAACCGTAGCACCCCTACTTCCAGGGTCTGCTGGTTAGGTGGAAAGTTGTCTGTAGCTTAAGACTGTGATAAACTAGCCTTGTACCAGACCTCTGAATCATTAAAAGAGACTGTAATGTTCAAATATGACTGTAACAGACCATAGCAACTTCAGAGTAGTAAAGAAAATCTAACACAGGAAGAAAACCATCAAAATATACTTACCAACACTCAAGTGAATCCAGGAACTCGTCTGTCTCAGGGGCTTTAGGGGTTGTGGCTGGGGCTGGGGATGGACTCTTTACCCTAAAAGTTTCGAGTCAATTGGACAATGTACACTCAAGTTACACCCACTTCCTGTTTCGATGGCGAAACACACAAAATGGCCACCCCTCCACAGCCATGCCCAATGACAAAACGTTTTTTCTTTTAATAACTTTTCATCTTTAACGTCTTAAGATGTCACAGACCAAATTTGAAGTTGATCGGATGAAATCTCTAGGAGGAGTTCGTTAAAGTACGACATGTGGAAATGACCAAAAATTGCACTAATTGAAACAAACCAAAAATGGCGGACTTCCTGTTGGGTTTAGGGTATGGCTCCAATGAGCTTTTTTGCACGTCTTGACATTCTACATATGTGTACCAAGTTCATTTAGTCTACGTTAAACATACTGCAGCGGCTCATTTTTCTTTATTTTGTAGGGGGCGCTAGCGAGCCATTTTTGTGTGCCTATTCCCAAAACCCTTAAAACATGTACATTTTCACCAGTCTTGATGTGCCCGCCAATCTTGGTGAGTTTTTTAATATGTTAAGCCCATCAAAAAGGCAATTAATTTGCCCTAATAATAATAATTCCTTCAGTTTCAATTGGGCCTTCGTCGCTGTCGGTGCTCGGGCCCTAATAATAATGTATGCTTTTATTGATCCCCAGTTTTGTAATCCCCAATTAAAAAATGTTTCACTCTGTTGTTGGAACACACTACATAGGAATGAACTACACACACATGCTCAGGTCCTATATGAGCAAAAATTGAGAGATGTCAGCATGAGATTACCAGACCTCTGAATCATTAAAAAGACTGTAATGTACAAATATGAATGTAACAGACCATAGCAACTTCAGAGTACTAAAGAAAATCTAACACAGGAAGAAACCCATCAAAATATACTTACCGACAATCAGTTGCATCCTGGAACTCCTCTGTCTCAGGGCCTTTAGGGGTTGGGGTTGGGGTTGGTGATGGATCCTCATCACCTGAACACTGCAGCAGCAATTACAATGCAATACAGTGTGAAATCAACAGAACAAGAGAGAACAGAACATGGTTATGCAACATCTACAGTTCAGGGCTGTTTCCTGGTAAAACATTACGCAGATGATACACAACTTTATACCATACCTGCCAAAATTTGGTTTTCAAAATCCGGGAGATTTATGCAAGGGCATGGCGGCACGACCGAGGGGAGGGGGGTTTACTGTTAAGATTCTAAGTCTGTGCTACCAACATTGCAATCTTGAGTTCAGCTTGCTTCATGTTTTTTATGTGCTTCTTCTGCGCGATGGTGCCGCTGTGTTTTAATGTGCTGGGTGATGTCATTTTCCCCACCGTGCACTACATTGAAATCAAGGTAAGGTGTGAAATCACACCTTACAAAAAGCGTGGAGGTTGTCGATATGACTAGGTAAGGTGCATGTCACCCGGGAAAAATGGGAGTGTTGGCAGCTATGCTTTATACCTCTGTAAACGTATAAGTACTTGTTGCTTGTTGAATTCAGCAGTTGTTTTATCTTTCGTCTAAAATTGTAAAGTATTTTGGTCACCTTGTATTTGACCAAGATGACTTGACTACAGTTATTAAATTATAAGTACTACTAGTGCAGTTCAAAGTGCCGATTGATTGGTTCCCAATATTTTTTTCATAACTTTATCTAACTAATAGTAAGGTTGTCTGGTCCGTCTTTGCTGCTAAATTTGACTGACACAACATATCAGACATGCTCACAGACACAGCCACGTAGCAATAGTAAATTAGGAAAAAGTCCTTTTAACTTTTACGCTCCTGACAGATGGAACTGGCTTCAGGATTCCCTTAAATTAGAACAACTCGTTTCACCTATATCAGTGTTTCTCATTTGTTTTTATTGTTTATATTTACTGTAATTTACTTTAATTTGGGTATTGTTTTATGATCAGATTGTTTTTATGATCATATTTATTTTTAAGAAATGTGTCCAACCTCCGGCAACAATACAAAGTGCTGGAGAGCCCGAGAGCCTAGGTGTTCACCTAACACGCGTTTGTGTATGATTCATTTTATCATTGGCACGTAGGGTAGGCAGCAATTAGATTTTGGCGGAAGATCCTTTTTTGGCACAACACCTGTTGCCAGGCCCGGATTGGCTAATCGGGAGCACCGGTGTGTGGGCCAATCTGTTTTTTTGGTCGCGAGGGGAAGAAGTAAGGTGGGCCAGTCTAAGGCATGAAACTCAAGGGCTGAAAATGAGCCCCACTCCGGCCCTGCCTGTTGCCCACTGCGAAGACAGGCTCTCCATTGATAGCAGAGCAGGATCCGTGAACCCCAATCAGTGGACCTTTTTCACAGCAGACATGTTGACCTGTCATAGTAGGAAAAGCACAGCTGAAATTGATCACCTTAACGATGGCTCAATTCCATCAAGTGTCCCAGTAAGCTATTTCAGTGAGTCGGCATGCACAATACCAGAGCCTCTCCTAAGTGAAATGCAGCCATCATTAATGGTTTAATACCAGGGTCTCTCCTAAGTGAAATGCAGCCATCAGTAATGGTTTAATACCAGGGCCTCTCCTAAGTGGAATGCAGCCATCAGTAATGGTTTAATACCAGGGCCTCTCCTAAGTGGAATGCAGCCATCAGTAATGGTTTAATACCAGGGCCTCTCCTAAGTGGAATGCAGCCATCATTAATGGTTTAATACCAGGGCCTCTCCTAAGTGGAATGCAGCCATCATTAATGGTTTAATACCAGGGCCTCTCCTAAGTGGAATGCAACCATCAGTAATGGTTTAGAATACACATGTGCTTTTCCTACTATGACATGACAACATGTCTGCCATGAAAAAGGTCTATGAGCCGCAGTCTGTCAGTTCCATTTTATAGGATTTTTCAGGAGCCACCAGATATTGCAATGGATCTCCCTCTCCCTTTATTTTCATCACTGTATTCTGGAATGCTACTGTATTTACTTGACAAACTAAAATATAACCATGCAATACAACACTATTCTGTATTCTGGGTCCAACTTTTTGTGAATGCTTTTGTCACTTTTCCCGACGTTTTTTCCCCAATTTTTTTGTCACTTTTTTTCGATGTTTTTGTCAATTTTCTTGGTGCTTTTTTGACGATTTTTTTTTGTTATTTGTTTTTACTTTTTGAAGCTTTTTTCAACATTCTTGTATAATGTTTTTTTTTTTTTTTTTCAAATGCTATAAAATTGAATAAAACACCCAAATTAAATTAAAGTAGTAAACTGATCATTTATTTTACTTCTGAAGTGTGCTGGTTGTATGGAACCATCGACATTATATATATTTTTTGACTATTTGGTTGATAGAAACCCAAATTTCTGATATAGAAACGTTTTGAACATGCGTCAAATTTGAGGCGTAATGATAACACATAAAAGTGCCAAAAATTGCAGAGATTTATTTTTTTATAGAATGCTTTTGAACACTTACCCTTTCACAGTGAATGAGGACAAGAAACAGCCAAAAAAGGCAAAATCCAGGTGATCTCATCCTGGAAAAAAGTATGCTGGTTTCCGTCTTCCTCAGTTCCTGTTACTGATGGAAAAAATTATAATAATGACTAGATAAAATATCTTTTACAGTGAAGACAGAGCTGCATATACAGACATACAGTTGTTCTCTCTGTAAGAGAGCAATGTGAATGACAGTCTATCTCTTCTGCCCACTGATGTCATCAGTCAATCAATCATTAGCTTGTCTTGTCAAAGTGGACATACACAGACATGCAGCCTCCAGATACATTCACTAAATCAATAATGTACTGCCCGGGTTACATAACAGTCAATAAAGATTCGGGGGAGGGTCTGTTTACAGTATGTGCATGTTGGGAAACCCATATTCCAGTAACCACATAACCGCAAATATGTGGGCGGCATGGCAACTCAGTACAAAAGGTCATTTTTTTGTTTGTTTCCTTCTTTAGGCCTAAAAATCCAGGCTGCTCTCATGAACTTTTCATGCGTATAGCTACAAAAAGCATTGTAATTGGGATATATTTCACGAATATAATGGAGCTTAAAGCAAATTCTTTCAGGGAGACTTCTAATCACTGCTCTCTTCCTAAAACTATTCTGCTGTTTAGAGGCGTTTACTTTTCAGTAAACCAACCAGAATTGGTCACGAAGTTCATGATCCAATCACAGCATGACATCCTGCTTTAAATGTCTTCTCCGTGCGGTCAGCTGGCAAACGTTCAACCCTCCTCCTCCCCTTCCACCTCTGGTCATCGTCTACCACGGCACCCTGAGTCGCCTTCCGGCAGACAGCTCCTTTGTTCGGTCTTCGGGTTTCTTTTCCACCATCACCAGTGTCTATAGACTGACAAGCCAGACCCACATCAAGATGATGTCTGGGAACTCACCACTGACGGGGCCCAATCAAAGGGGCGGGATAAACGGTTGTCTGTCAAATTCCCTCTGCAGGAATAGGATAGCACTGCAACCAGGCACAGCAACGAAGAAGGTAGCAGAGCTAGTTGATAGATTAAACTTAGGCAAAACTCCGAACAGCTTGCTTTTTTAAGAATGATTTCAGTGCTGTTCTTTGTTCTTTTGTCAAAGAAAAGCTGAACTCCAAGTTTTCCAGAAGACCGCTGTTCCCAGCAGCAGCAGCCATAAGCCCCGCCCACCGACTCTATACACGATGTGATTGGCCTGACCAGAGTTTGGTTTTTCCAGCTCGCAAGCCAACGGCCCCCCCTGGCTGCAAATTAAATTTGCTGCCGCTAGGGTGCGTCTAGATTTCTAGGCTACAGTGTCTAGGCTCCATCGGGGGAATGTCTTGGAGTCTAATCTCCAAAGACTCTCTACATTTCATTATTATTGAATATGTACAATAAATCTTTGCATATCTGCAACAATGCCTCTCCTGATTGAAATACTGTCAGCAGCATATTGACTGCTGCTGTATAAGAGCATGAAGATCGTCATAGAGAGGAGGACAGGGTGGGGATGTTTGGGTCCTAAATACAGGACTTTCAAGCCAGAGTTCTCTTTTAGGGCGAAAGAATAAAAGACTTTAAAGGTCCCATGGCATGGAAATTTCACTTTATGAGGTTTTTTAACAATAATATGAGTTCCCCCAGCCTGTCTATGGCCCCCCAGTGGCTAGAAATGGTGAAAGGTGTAAACCGAGCCCTGGGTATCCTGCTCTGCCTTTGAGAAAATGAAAGCTCAGATGGGCCGATCTGGAATCTTCTCCTTATGAGGTCATAAGGAGAAGGTTACCTCCCCTTTCTCTGCTTTTCACGCCCAGAGAATTTAGCCCGCCCATGAGAGAGAGAGAGACATCATGGCTTTCAAACGAACAAAGTGGCAGTTGGTCAAGGCCACACCCCCACCCTCCACCTTGCCCCCCCTCTCTCCTCCTCAATAGCTACAGACACAGAAATGGTACATCCTAAGGAAAGCTCATTGTGGGACTGGCTCTAGTGGCTGTAATTCTGCACCAAGGCTGAATTTCGGGAAAGAGACTTCAGATATAGTATTAGGGGACCACTAAGGCCTATATAAAAGAGACTTCAGATACAGTATTAGGGGGCCACTAAAGTCTATATAAAAGAGACTTCAGATACAGTATTAGGGGACCACTAAGGTCTATATAAAAGAGACTTCAGATACAGTATTAGGGGACCACTAAGGTCTATATAAAAGAGACTTCATATACAGTATTAGGGGACCACTAAGGTCTATATAAAAGAGACTTCATATACAGTATTAGGGGACCACTAAGGCCTATATAAAAGAGACTTCATATACAGTATTAGGGGACCACTAAGGTCTATATAAAAGAGACTTCAGATACAGTATTAGGGGACCACTAAGGTCTATATAAAAGAGACTTCAGATACAGTTTTAGGGGACCACTAAGGTCTATATAAAAGATATTTCAGATACAGTATTGGGGGACCACTAAGGTCTATATAAAAGAGACTTCAGATACAGTTTTAGGGGACCACTAAGGTCTATATAAAAGAGACTTCAGATACAGTTTTAGGGGACCACTAAGGTCTATATAAAAGCATCCAAAGAGCACCATGTCATTGGACCTTTAATCTTTCAGGCTGCGTTTTCAGGTTCCTGATAAAATTAGCTGTGGTTGAGCCAAAATCATTTATCTTGATACCACATATCTTGCAGTGGTTCTTTTGTTTAGGCCTTGTTGTATGAAGTTTGTTGTCCTGTTTCTCCTGTGTGGCTGTGAGCAGCGGATACGTTACATGTAACTTAGATGTTATCTGTTACGCAGGGAGGGGAAGAACATTCAGCTCATCAGATATTTCCTAAAAAAATAATTGTTTAATGATTGTTCAAGAGTCCTGCATCTCGAGCTGAGTCGAATCTGAAGTCTATTGAGGATGAGTCTAGAACCTGGCTAGACTCATTCTCAACCGTTCACCAAAAACATGAGCACTTTCAATGAAAAGCACTCTTTTCACACACAATGTGTCCTGGTCTTGCACATTCTGACTAACTTTCACACGTTCATGGTTTACGGGGACATAGATATCACTGTCCCACCGTCATGGTTTGTGGGGGCATTTAATATTGTGGTGTCATCATTAACATTTTTAATAACAGCTGTGCTTTTCCTACTATAGCTACTTAGTCAAAATGTCTACTGGGGTGGCCGGGTTGGATCAGTGGGTAGAGCAGGCACACATATACTGAGAGGTTTATGCCTCGACGCAGAGGTCCAAGGTTTGAATCTGACCTGTGACGATTTCCTGCATAACTTCCCCCTCTCTCTCACCTAGCTATCCTATCAAAATAAAGGCTGAAAAGCTGAAAAAATAATCTTTAATAGAAAGAAATGTCTGCTGGGAAGTGGCCAATGCATGCTGGGATGGACAGGCGATCCCGAACAGGATAAATGATTGAAGTAAAAGTACGAGAACAAGTGCAAGTTAATATTCAACATTGTGTCAATAAAAAAAAAAAACATTTCCAAACCACTGTTTACTTTTTCTGTGAGGCAGTCAAACTGTAAACTCTGGATGTTCCTACATGTACACACAACCACAAAGGAAAGAAAGAATATCACTCAAAGGGAACAATTACTCTTTTGTTTTCATTTTATTGCACCACGTGGCTCACCATCTATAACCGTAAAGCCTGCGATATTTGGTCATATCGCTTCCTGCCGTAAAGCACATACAGTTTAGAAAAAAATAAGTTTCGACAAAATGAATAACATGCAATGCAAATATCCTCTAGAAAACCTTGGTGAGAATTACAGTTTAACAGAGAGACATGAAGAGGCACCGACATGAACAACGGAACCAAAACCTTCGGTAAAGAAACGCTAAGACACCGAAAACATCCGTCATTCTAACTCTTTATAGTGACTTTAATAAAACTTTGACGCGGCTCGGTCGAATCTGGCTGAAAGACAAATCCCAGAAGGTAATTTACTTAAATACTTAGACCGTCTGGATGAAGAAACATTGCATCTACTGCATAAAAAAGAAGACTATTAAGAGGTTTCTTAAATTTACGACACTACGTCTTAATCCAAAAAAAAGAAAAAAATGTCAAAAAGGCAAAAGTAAAAAGCTGTTAAAGAGCAAGGTGAAAAATAGACTAATACGAAAATGGTGGAAAAAAAGTTGAAAATGGTGGCAAAAAGGTCTAACGAGGTGGAAAAAATATTTAAAAAAGGCAAAATAAATGTGACAAATGTGTCGAAAAAGGCGACAAAATTGTCGAAAAAGACGACAGAAACATCTGGAAACATCTTCAAAACGGCAAAAATAATTATTTTGTATTAAAAGTAAGATCAGTTTCTAGAAAAATGATTGCTTAAAAGTGTAACGCTAACATTAGAAATATTCTTTGGTGGCAGAGACAACGTATTAGCCTTTAAATTATCACAGGCAACGTGCTTATTGTCGCCGTCGGGCGGGATATTTTGTCATTTTTATTTGTTTTCAGAAATCAATGCATTAGGTTAGTCTTTACGTTGCCTAATTTCGTAGAATATCATTTGAATAAGCATATGTTTTCATACAATATCAAACAAACCCGTTCATGAGAATGCGTTGCAGAGTTAAAGATAAACTTTAACCCAGGAAACACGTGTTCGTTTATCAAGAGGGTTTTACTCCAAACCACAATCTTTTTCCTAAACTTAACTAGTCGTTTTGGTGCCTAAACTTAACAGCCGTTGTCGCATGACTCCTACTTTGTTAGGAGTACACATGTCCTACTTTGTACTTGTCCTACTTTGTACGCCGTCTTAACTTAACAACTGCCGCTGATAAGAGCGACAGCATCGGGTGACCAGCCGGCAATCGCCTAATTTCGGAGGATAGCATGCAAATTGGTACCGTCCATTTTTGTATAATATCGTACGAACCCGTTCATGAGAATGCATTGCAGAGTTGAAGGTAAAC
>NC_053125.1:38823932-38843932 GCF_010015445.1 Perca fluviatilis
ACAACAGTAGAGAGACAGCAGTAGAGAGTAGTATGTAGAGAGACAACAGTAGAGAGACAGCAGTAGAGAGTAGTATGTAGAGAGACAACAGTAGAAAGTAGTATGTAGAGAGACAGCAGTAGAGAGACAACAGTAGAGAGACAGCAGTAGAGAGACAACAGTAGAGAGACAGCAGTAGAGAGACAGCAGTAGAGAGACAGCAGTAGAGAGACAACAGTAGAGAGACAACAGTAGAGTAGTATGTAGAGAGACAACAGTAGAGAGTAGTATGTAGAGAGACAACAGTAGAGAGTAGTATGTAGAGAGACAACAGTAGAGACAGCAGTAGAGAGACAACAGTAGAGAGACAACAGTAGAGAGACAGCAGTAGAGAGACAGCAGTAGAGAGACAACAGTAGAGAGACAACAGTAGAGAGACAGCAGTAGAGAGACAGCAGTAGAGAGACAGCAGTAGAGAGACAGCAGTAGAGAGAAAACAGTAGAGAGACAACAGTAGAGAGACAACAGTAGAGAGTGTATGTAGAGAGACAGCAGTAGAGAGACAACAGTAGAGAGACAACAGTAGAGGGTAGTATTTAGAGAGACAACGGTAGAGGGTAGTATGTAGAGAGACAACAGTAGAGAGACAACAGTAGAGGGTAGTATGAAAGGCCAAAAATCCGTGTAAGGAGGCAGGTTAATGGGTCAAACAACACAGGACTTTCACGCACTTTCACTTTCTTGTCCCGCGTGTCACTGAAACGTACATCTTTTAATCTTTTTAACCCCACCCGAAATATTCACCTAAGCCTTGCTAAGTATTTTAACCCTGCACGTTGAATAATTACTCCAAATCTGTCCTGAACCAGCGCGTCAAAAAGTGACACCAACAGCCCCGACCAATCGTGTTAAAAAAAAAAAATGACGCCAAAGGATTACCCAGAGCGTGAAATATCGCTGCGGATGGGAATACAATTTGAATTAATTCAAATCCCACTGCGTCTAAAGGATTCTGCTTTGGCTACATTGAACATGTAACATATGCGGACGTATGTGCAGAATGTATTTTTAAACCGTCTACACCTGCATTGCCACACGGCGTAGGATTGTGTGAGTGACAGACGAGAAGGAGAGCTTTCCCCTCTGGGATTTTAGTTGTTTCTTCAGTTTTTGGGAGCAAGCGCAGCGCTGTGAAAATGTCAATTTACTGTCAGCTGTTATCAGAGGACGGAGGTGAGGTAAACAAAGAAATAGAAAAAGAAACTCTCAAGACCAAAACTGCCAATACGCTCATTGACAGTCATTAAGTTGTTTCCTGTATATCGGTAGTTTAATTTAAAAGGTGCAGTAGGTAAGACTTATGAAAGTAACTTTCTGTCATATTTGCTGAACCTGACCCTATGTTCCAGTAGAACTACATGAAGCAGGTCATTTAAAAAGAAATCTGGCTCCTCAGGCACCACCTACAGCCTGTAGTGTGATTTGCAAAAATCCAACGCTCCCTGTTCAGATGCACCAATCAGGGCCAGGGGAGGGGTGTCTAACTGTTCAGATGCACCAATCAGGGCCAGGGGAGGGGTATCTAACTGTTCAGATGCACCAATCAGGGCCATGGGAGGGGTGTCTAACTGTTCAGATGCACCAATCAGGGCCAGGGGAGGGGTGTCTAACTGTTCAGATGCACCAATCAGGGCCAGGGGAGGGGTGTCTAACTGTTCAGATGCACCAATCAGGGCCAGGGGAGGTGTCTAACTGCGTGTCAATCACTGCTCATGCACACGCATTCATTCTCCCTTGTGGGGGGAGGGGCTTAGGAGACAGTTTTGGGCTTTAGCGGAAAGGGAGCGACTGAGAAGTTGTCGATGTTCAAATTTTTTAGCTAAGTCCTGGATCTTCACAATCATACCTACAGCACCTTTAAAATAAATCTAGATACTTTGTGATCCATTTCTGTGTAAAAAGGGCCACACACACCTCATATAAAACTATATAAATAGCCACTTCCCACAATGCAACTCAAACCAACAAGAGTTAGGCGCTAGATTGTGGTGTGTTGTGCTAGGAGCAGCTAACGTAGGCTCCACCCGAGATGATCAGCGGTAAACTCGCTTCTTTCTGACTTCACACCTCCGCATTTGTTCACTTTTTTTTTAAACTTGTAGCCTTCAACCGACGCTGACTCAAGTGTTATTACTTGAAGGCAGTTTTAAGACTTCCCAAAGCTCCCTCTGGAGACACTAGAGGCTTTACATGACTTTAAAACATGCCACAGTCTTTTGATCCATTGTGTTTCAAAGATCTCACTCTCAACTCTGTTGACAGTCCCGGAAAAGAGAGGATGACTGCCTCGAAAGCTGCTCTGCCTCGGAGAAATCAAAGAACTACAGTTTAAACTATTGAACACGGACAGACACTGACTGACAGACTGACGGAGACGTTGACTAACAGCACAGAGTTTTTCTATATTGCTGCTAAATGTGTGCGTTTACAGCCGTTGTGTGTTTCTCTGTTCAATGTATGTTCAAGCTTGGAATGGGTGTATTGTATTGTGCGCGCCTGTGTGTGTGTTTGTGTGTGTGTGTGTGTGTGTGTGTGTGTGTGTGTGTGTGTGTGTGTGTGTGTGTGTGTGTGTGTGTGTGTGTGTGTGTGTGTGTTTGTATAAGCCACGGTTGGTGAGAAGGCTGTGATTAAGTGTGCACGTTTTGTGTGCACATGTGGCATGACAGATTATTAGAAAAAAAGAAAAAAGGCAAAGTAATGAAAATATAAAGCATAAACTCTGTGTTTCAATATCTTTCTACGTGACTTCTGTCAGTATTTACGATTCTATCCTACAAATATATATATAAATATATATATGTATGTGTGTGTATATATATATACATATACACACATACATATACAGAGTACTCGCAAGCAAAATAGTAACTTTTATACACAATCATTAGCAGTATAAGGCCATGATTTGATTGGTAGTATTCAGGGGTGTCACGATTTAATTTGACTTTTGATTTAAACATTTTCTTTCAGCAGTGACGTCAAAGCCACAGTGAAAGCCACTAGATGACAGAAAGGTATTTACTACAACAGTTTGAGTCTCTCAGAGTTCACGCGGTGCGATTGAATGCACCGTTAGTTTAACGAGGTGCACATGAATGCACCATGAAGTCCCGTCGGAGCCTACATGCTTTACCTTCGTTTTTTGTGTCCATAGCTCTCTCACGGGGAAGGCAAAATGTTGCCACACGGGGACTTCAGGGAAGCAGGAGGATTCTGCATGTTGTTTCTCTGTCATCCTAAGCTAACCTTAGCCTGTGTCTTTAGCTGCATGCTACCAGCCGCTAAGCTACACTATGTCTGTTTTTATTTTTCTTCAGACATTTGCAAGCAAGCCGGGGTGGAGAGAGAGAAAAAACAATTAGGGAAATCAACGATCCCGCTTCAGATTTCGATAAGAGAAAGTGATTCTTCGTTCGTCTCATTTTGTCCGTTGTTTTATTTCTATCTCAGTAAGTCTTTCCTCTTCTGTCTGGTCCACGATTGACCTCCTTCGGAGCTTCTATAACTTATTTTCGTTCTTTCTTCAGTTTATTCTTGTGTGCAACGTTTCTGGCCGCAAATGGGTAGAGAGAGAAAAACATACTCTGGGAATCGCCGATCCTGCTTTTAATTTTACTAGTCTAAATCAAAAGCTCGCTTCAATCGATTTAAAATCCAAACCGTGACACCCCTAGTAGTAACGGTATTGTTTTTTTCGAACAGTAAAGACTTGATTCCAGGGCCCATTCAGACAGAGTTGCAAGGCGACAACATGTGAAGCAACCTGACAGAGTTGAACAGAAATCAATCAAAACATCTGTATTATGGGAATACTGATTGGTTTTCCCAAAGCTCTCGTCACTTATTGGTTTCTCCTCGTGGTTTGACAGCTGTTCCGTGGTGCGTCTTTCCTAAAGTTTAAATCTTTTCCTACCTTGTGCTTTTAGATCAAAAAAGTGCAGCTGTGTTGCAGCACTCAAACCAAAGCTGCCTCCTGTGCAGAGCATCTCTGACTGAACGAGCCTTCAGAGTACAAGTTATTGTCTCCTTACTGACAATAAAGGAGCAATCGTTAAAGCATAAATTCAGGGTTTTTTTCAACCAGGATCCTATTTATCCATGTTTTTTTGTCTTAGTGACTGATGGGAACTACAATCTTTGAAACTGGTCCGGTATTAAGCAAGAAACAAGCTTCAATGTAACGTTAATGGGCTCAACAGCCAACAGTCATTATATCATGGTAAAACACATTTCATTCAAAGCCAACAGAAACTAAATAAAACTATCAAAAGCCGTCTTGGTTCATCTTTCCACTGTTCCAACAATCACCACTCTGGTTTGGTTGAAATAAACCCTTAATTCACTCATTTACATGGGGAGATATGCTGGCTCTATACACGCTAAAAGTCCTGATTATTTACATGGAGTCTGGTGGAGATATGCTGGCTCTATACACGCTAAAAGTCCTGATTATTTACATGGAGTCTGGTGGAGATATGCTGGCTCTATACACGCTAAAAGTCCTGATTATTTACATGGAGTCTGGTGGAGTTTGGTGTTGGTGATTACGGGGCTGTTTCATGTTAAACAAAAAGGATCTTACTCTTTAACTAAAAGGTCTATCTCTGTCAGATCCTTTCCATAATGTTGTCAGACACTTAGAATAATAATCTGAGTCTGTCAGCGGCAAAAACAGAACTTTTAGTGGATGCTAACAATTGTTCTTTAGGGTTACAGTACGTTGCAGCCCAGTTTGCGGCTGCTGGTTACAGCGTTCTCGCTCAATACTGGACCAGTTTCAAAGATCACATCAGTCATTTAGACACAAATGCATGGGGAAAGATAGGTTGAAAACCCCCCCACACAAAATGACCCTTTAACTATTAGTGTGGTGATTAACTTGACATTTGACGTTGAACCATGGCGCTGCATCTACACATCAAATCTCAGTATTAGCTGGCAGACGCTGACGGGAAGCCCGAGCCTGTTTGAGAAGTAAATAATCTTATCTTTCCACACAATACAAAACAATAAATAAGAAAAAAACATAAAATATAATATAAAGTTGCAAGCGATGGAGAATAAGAGGAGAGCCAGTGTGTCATCAACACAGACACACCTAAGCTTCTTCATTCAGGGGTGGTTCTTTCAACCCCTGGATTCATGATTCACACGCTGTTGTTTCCAGCTGCAGTCTGAGTCGTTTCCGAGTATTATGGGGTGCCACCGGGTGATCCTTTGAGGCTGCTGAGGGCCGCGTGGATCCTGAAGTGCAGTCTGGACTCCATGGAGTAGTCCTTGTAATTCGCCCTGACGAAGAACACAATCAATCTTTTAGAATCTTAAAGGAATACGCCACCGTTTGTTGAAATAGGGCTTATCACGGTCTACCCTGGCTGTAGATAGGTGGGCCAACGCATTTTTTTGTCTCAGTGCAAGTAATTAGGTTGTTTTTTTATCTTTTGTTGGCTCACTTTTACTCACAACATGCTAACTGGCAACATAGGATTCCATTCACTGCGCTAAGCTAACTAGTGGCGGCGCTGGCGGTGTTGCACCGGACTAAGAGAAGCATCCAATTGTTTTGTATTTAACTATAATATAAAAATAGAGAAAGGGGGTAGGACCTGAAAAGTTTGTTATGAACTTCTTCCTACTCCTTTTTGAACATGGGAATTTCTAATTTGAATTACTTACAATAATTTTGGAAGATTATGCTGAGAAGTACATGACCTTATTAAGCTGTCATTTTAATTTTATATATGTATGCATGTCTGTATATATATATATATATATATATATATATATTTTTTTTTTTTTACATGTTCAAATTACTACTACCAAACAATGCATGCACAAAAAATGCGCTGTAGATAGGCCCACCTATCTACAGCTAGGGGAGACCATGATAAGCCCTATCTCAACAAACGGTGGCATATCCCTTTAAATAAATAAATAGAAATGTTGCACTTGCTGCCCTTATTTGTCCACAAACATCTGAGTGAAGTTTCTTTAGTTAATAAATGCACTCAGTCAAGGGTTTAGTAGCTCTTTCAAATGAAATAATTTTAACACCAAACTAAAAAGTGCCTGACTTCATCTGTACATAACAGTCATTCCTGTTTGTGTAGCTGCGAACTTTAAAGAGCAGTCAAGGCTGTTTGGTGACTTGAAGTTATGTTTGTAATTCTCCCTTTGGCGAAAATACCAAATATATCAGATTTCACAACAGAAACAGAGGTTACTACGGGTATATGAAAGTGTATAAAAGGCATGTGAACGTAAACAGGCGCCATATAAAAAGGGATATATGAAGATATATGAAAGTATATAGAGCTATATAAAAGTATATAGGCCTAGAGATATATGAAAGTATGTAGAGATATATGAAAGTATATAGAGATATATAAAAAATATAGAGATATATAAAAATATATAGAGATATATGAAAGCATGTAGAGATATATGAAAATATGTGAAAGTATATAGAGATATATAAAAAATATAGAGATATATGAAAGTATGTAGAGATATATGAAGATATATGAAAGTATATAGAGATATATAAAAATATATAGAGATATATGAAATTTTATAGAGATATATGAAAGTGTATAGGGATATATGAAAGTATTTAGGGATATATGAAAGTATAAAAAGATATATGAAAGTGTGTAGAGATATATAAAAGTATATAGAGCTTTAATAAACATGCAGAAGAGTTTAAAGGCATGTGAAAAGTAAACAGGTGTATAAAGCCATGCAGTTATTTAGAGGTACAATTCATACATGTACGTATACAGAGAACTTACTTGGCATTTTCGATGTATGCGGTGGCCTTGGTGAAGTCTCCCTGTTCTTTATATAGCAGACCCAACTCGTAGAGAGTGAAGGGAATCAAGTAGTGATCGTATCTGATGCGACTCTCGCTGAAATATAGAAGAAATACAAAAGAATATAAGGAAATGATTCACACCAGGGTCCAGGGAGGAAGGTCAGTCCTTCCAGGAAAATGCCCATACGTTTTTTTTGTGATTGTTGCTGGGCAAAAATCCTTGATTATGCGGCACGTTTTCTTAAAAAATGCGATGGAATATGCTATATGATATTTATGCAATTCTATGCAATGAAATTGCGGGAACTTGCAAAAATTGCGGTTTGATGAAAAAGGAGGAAAAAAAGTGCTTCCCCCAACACCCTGCTTTTCGATGTTCACGTCGCTTAATTACGTCACATCATAACGTTCCCATGGCAACAGGGGAAAACGGCTGCTCTTGTGTGAAGTAAACCCAACATTTTTCAACTTTCTGCTAAGATATATTATGGGACTTTTTTGCAACGAAAATACGGGGATTATGAAATCATGCAAGCTCCGCATATTTTGCATGGAAATTGGCAATTTATGCAATTTATGTGGCAAAAGTGCAGCATATTTGAAAAAATGGTTGTAGGTCTATCCAATTGAATGCTGAGGCATTTTCTTTCCTGGTTCAGTTGAAACACGCCCCATAATCACAGCCCAACGGAGCAGCATCAGACTCATATTCTGACTAGAATCTGAGTATGACCATGTTTGAAATAAATTCCAACCAATCAATCAAAGCACACAAACACACAGATAGACAGTGTATCGTATCTCTCTCACACTTTTCAGAAGACAGACAGCGACACTAAGTGTCTTTAAGTGTGTTGTTACCTGGACAGGACCTGTGTGAAGCAGAGCTCGGCCTGCAATAACCTGCCCAGGTGTTTCAGACAGAGGCCCTTCAACATCTGGACCAGGCAGCTGTCATCTGGATGAAACTCTGATGGGTCTGAGTGAGATACACAAGTTATGTTTTTTGATTAGATCTCAGCAACAGGGCGGGAAAAGAAAAGGCTTATCTTGACTGTTTAAGATGGAGATATTTAACTACAAAAACGTATTTGATACGTTGTCCATTAATCTTTTAATTTAATTTATTAACTTCTGAGCCGAGGAAGAAAAGCAAACTTAGTGCTTTCTTAACCCTTCTGTTGTCTTTGGGTCAAATTTGTCCCATTTACAAAAAGTTATTTTTTTTTTTCAACCATACTGTCAAAAAGAAATAACATGGATTGTTCCCTACAACACTCTTCACAAGTAAAATAAATGATAAGTTCACTAATTTCATTGAATTTTGGGTGTTTTGTTAAATTTTATAGCATTTGAAGAAAATAATTGCTAAACGTTAAAAAAAAAGCTTCAAAAACGTTGAAAAGTGACAAAAACATCAGGAAACGTGACAAAAATTTCAAAAAAGTGACAAAAATGTCAAAGAAGTGACAAAACCATCAGGAAATGTGACACAAATGTAAAAAAAAAAGTGACAAAAACATCAGGAAAAGCTTCAAAAAACATTAGGGTAAAGTGAAAGAAAGACAAATGTTGAAAAAAAGTTAAAATTTTGACCCATAAAAACAAAAAGTTGCATGGTTGAGGGGACGACGACACAAGGGTTAATGTTGAGCAAAAAGAGATGAGTTTTCACATCCTGTTGCTATAGAATGTAAGTGCTAATACAACAGATATAACTCTAACAGATAAATATAAAACAGCATTGTCTGCATATCTGCTAAATGACACGATTCTGGTCATTTCTAGGCAGTTTAAACTGAAGAGAAGAGGGCCAAGGAGCGAACCCTGTGGAATCCCTGTTTCACTCTATAAAGCCACTTTCCCACTGGATAACAACCAACTAACTTCTGGCTTTTATCTTTAGCTAGAAAGGTTACAATCAGATTAATTCCCAGGACAAATGAGTCTGCAATAGTCACGGGTATTTATCGGCTCCAGCTTCGGTCGGCAGCGATGGAAACATGGACACGATTATTCTCGCCCCTTTACCGGCTCTTTGTAATCTCGGCCACAAATTCCATCCGTCTCTACACAAGCAGTACTCGAATGTCGTTCTAAATTAGTTGTCACCGAGTATGAAAAAGAGACTGAATAAGTAACAGATATTAAAAAAAATGAAAATAACCCAGGGAAGGGTTAAACTCAACGGCAACTGGACTTGGTTATAACTGCTTCTGAAGAGGTTTCGTCTTTCATCCGAGAGACTTCTTCACTTTTAACTGAACGGTATAGAACGCAGGTATTTAACTTGTGTGCGGTCGTTGTCAAGATGATCGATACCGCTTCATCTGTTACACGGTAGTCTATATCGACAACGTTTCATTTCGGGGATTGCTCCAGTGCCGCCGGAAATTCCTCCTGATGTCCCTAATTTTTGGCCGGATGTCCGTCCCCTACCTCAGTCTCTGTGTTGGCGTTCTAACCTCCGGTGGATTTGTGAGGACTATGGTTAACTGCTCCTCAGATCTCTGCAGGGTAAATCCAGACAGCTAGCTAGACTATCTGTCCAATCTGAGGTTTCTGTTACACGACTAAAACAGCTTTTGAACGTACACATGTTCCACCAAAACAAGTTCCTTCCTGAGGCTATTTTGCAGCGGCACCATGACTCCGTCTGGAGCTTAGTACCATTTTTTGTTTTTTTTTAAAGTGCCCATATTATGAAAAAAACACTTTTTCTAGGATTTGGGGTGTTATTTTGTGTCTCTGGTGCTTCCACACGCATACACACTTTGAAAAAAATCCATCCATGGTGTTTTGAGTGAGATACGGTTTCTGAATGTGTCCTGCCTTCAGTCTCCGGGTGAGCTGGTCAAAATCGGCACGGCTTTCTATGTCACTAGCCGAGACGAGCTGGCTAACCGCAACCGTTAGCTCGTAGCGTTAGCATGCTAACGCTAATGCTAACGCTAGCATGCTACCTCGTAAAAAAGAACTACTTACATGTGCGCCCTCATTTAGAAGTCTCCCAGCTAATCCTGCCTTGTAACTGACTGAAGTTGGAGAAACAGCCTTTCTTTTACTTCTATGGAGCTAGCTGACATGATCTACATCTGAGCTACTGAGCATGTGCGAGTGCAATCAAAGATAGTACAGAAGAAGAAGAAAAGAGATCTCACTCTGTAGCTAAAACAGAGACCAGGTGAAAAGAGGATCTGCAGCAGTGAGAGAGAGCTGGGCAGTGTTTTTTGAAAATTAAACCATGTAAACCTATTCTGGTACAACCTTAAAATACAATTATGAACCTGAAAATGAGCAGAATATGGGCGCTTTAAGAAATCGCAATAAACCAGAGCATGTTTTTTTTTCCATCCAGGAATGCTGTGTGAGACTAGTTACACCGTAACAATGTCACTGGCCTACATTCTGCTTTTACTGTTTCCGGGGGGGTTTGAGACGTAGAACGTGACACAAAATGTGACACAAAACCAGAAAGGTGAACCAGTCTCCTGGCAATGGGAACGGAGTCCGTCGCCCATTTCTAGCTGTTTTTTCCACATTTAAAAATCCTGCACATACATGCTAATTTTGGTACGAAAAGGGTACAAGAACATTATTGGTATTAAAAAGTAGCAGCTGTGTTATTTTAGAACTTACTGGGATCGTTGCGAAGCTGTTCCTCAGCCGTCTCTATGGTTACCAGCAGGGCCTCGGTGCTGTCAGCTCTCTTCCCGACAATGGTGAAACCGTTCCAAACGTACATCATTTCCTGCAGAGACAGAAAATCAAGTCAACAAATATTAACGTAAGTGTATCCATGTTAGGACACCATTCGCAGCTATCAGCCACATCTGGACTGGTGCCGTTTCCTGTCTTTTCACGGTGCTTTGTATGTCCGATCGCCCCCAAACTGCAAATACAATTAATTTAATCACATCTAAGAATCTATGTGGGAATTTTCATACATGTACGTAAACATTTACATATCTTATTAATAAACAAAAGCGACGTTGATGAGAGAAAGCAGAAAGAACGCTCAGGTGGCGGTATAACTTTACATTTAAAGTGCAAATTAAGGAGCGTTTACTGCATCATTTAGAGTTGTTGAAGAATGCCATTTCACTGTAAAGAACAGATATACGCTCCTAGGTTTGTTTATAGCATTGAAGTTTATTTGGGCCACTTGTTAATACGGTAAATATCCCCAAAAACCAGCAGCGCCCAGCGAGTTCTTACAGCAGGGAGATAGGGGTGAACGAATGGCTTAGTCATGTGTATTAGCTTCCTTTTGCCGGCTCTTGTAAAGTAAATGTTTAAAATGATATTCTGTAAGAAAGGCAAGAATTTACACTTTAGTTTGAAACCATTAAATTGACTGAAAACATTACAAGATAATTTATATTAGTATTTGAACAGATATCATGATAAAAATGTTAGCCAAAAATTCCATTACATTAAACTACAGCCAATCAAAGCTTTCTGACAGACTTATAGCTGATCATTTAAAGACTCCTTTTTGACATCCTTGACTTAAATGCCCATACTATGAAAAAAACACTTTTTCTGGGATTTGGGGGGTGATTTTGTGTCTCTGGTGCTTCCACACGCATACAAACGTTGAAAGAAATACATCCATGCTGTTCTGAGTGAGATATGGTTTCTGAATGTGTCCTGCCTTCAGTCTCCGGGTGAGCTGTTCAAAATCTGCACGGCTTTCTACGTCACTAGCCGAAACAAGCTGGCTAACCGCAACCATTAGCGAGCTAATGCTAACACTAGCATGCTAGCTCGTTCTCAATGGCAAAGCACTGCTACAACACACACAAGTTCACCATAATCTACAAAAGAACTACTTACATGTGCTCCCTGGTTTAGAAGAAGTCTCCCAGCTAATCCTGCCTTGTAACTGACCAAAGTTGGAGAAACAGCCTTTCTTTTACTGTCTATGGAGCTAGCTGACATGATCTACAATCTGAGCTACTGAGCATGTGCGAGTGCAATCAAAGATAGTACAGAAGAAGAAGAAGAAAAGAGGTCTCACTCTGTAGCTAAAACAGAAACCAGGTGAAAAGAGGATCTGCAGCAGTGAGAGAGAGCTGTGCAGTACGACTAAAATATGGTGTTTTTTGAAAATTAAACCATGTAAACCTATTCTGGTACAACCTTAAAATACAATTATGAACCTGAAAATGAGCATAATATGGGCGCTTTAAATGTGTGTAGCTGATTCCACAGATGTGTGTAGATGTATTGATGGCAGAAATGTGTGTGAGTATACCAGTGCGGGGATGACCAGCGGGACGGGGTTGGCAGCCTTGTAGCGTCTGGACTTCCTCACTGCAAATTTCTCCGTCGGGATAGACTTCCCTGCCAGGCGCTGTTTTAGCCCCTCCACCTGCCTGTACACACAAATACACACACAAATACACTTGGTATTGTACTTATATACTTGTGAAACAAGTCTTGTAAAATATAGAATCGGAAGATGTTGAACCGTATTATGTTATGAGTCGTTTGTCCCCCCCGTCTAATATGACCCACAGGAGCGTTCTCCGTCCTCATATCTAAACCAGAGAAGGTAGTGGTCACGGTTATAAACACATCGTTAACGTTGTTAAACAGTTTGGTTAGGTTTAGACGGCAAAATTAGACTATGTTTACACGTGGCCGGCTATTTTCATAAACGGACAATTAGAACCTCTACTTTTTCAGAAAAGTGTTCGTTTACACGTACCCGTGTATATATAATGCCGTCAATGCAGCCAAGAGCACGCCAGACCTGTAGGTGGCGGCAATGTAGCGAGAAGCTCAAGCCCACGTTAGCCAATCAGAATCCCTAAAATAGCAACAACAGCAAGGACTCACTTCCTCTTTCTCTCTCTCCGCTGCCCTAAACCTCCGTTTGTCTCAGTTTACGTGCAAACGAAGATTTCCAAAATCTCCACTCTGGCCGGAGGTTTTAAAAAGACTCGTTTTCAGAGGCGAATTCTCCGTTTGCGTGTAAACGAAGGGCACAAACGAAGGGAAATGTCAACGTTTATCAAAATAACCATCAGAATCAGAAATACTTTAATAATCCCAGGGGGAAATTGTTTTTACATCAACCTGACCATACATACACAAACATACAATATGATCATGGGGTAGACAGGACAGGAAGACAGGAAAAAATACAGCATAACATGAGGAGAGGTGAGGAGAAAAAGGCAACTCTCAGACTATGCCCCTGAATAGGAGTACAGTGTGGGAACAGGAAAAAAACACCTCAGCAACATAAGCACATAACCAGTACAAGCACACAAGACAAGCCATGGGTTAGGGGAGTGTTGGGGTGGAGGTAATCCATCACAGGTAAGCAGCAGTCCGGTCCTGCAGCCACCAGGCGCTGGTCACGGACCCGCACGCCTGACTGGGAGTACAAAGCGGCGAAGGCGTCTAAACGGCCTTACTTAGTTAAGTTGATAAAAAGTTGGTGGTTTGGGCTCAAATCAGACCTTACTTCACTTCCTTAAGGTTACCACGTGACGCTGGGAGAAGTTTCTCCTTAGACTTAGTTAATTCCAAATGCTATTCATAATGTGGTTACAATGACTACAATGAAATTATATATTTAATTTGAAATGTCCTTACTTAAAGTATGCATATTTCTTTTTGTGTTTTTGCCTTTAAAAGGTTGTAAACCTATTAGTAATTATTCTGCTGCTTGTACCTATGAACTTAAATCCATCTGAAACAAACTAAACTGGAAATAAATAAATTCAAAAGTCAGAAGATATTTGAGTTGTCCCTTGCGTCCTTCAGTCCTTGAATAGACCTTTTTTTAAGTTTGGGCAAAGAGCCAAAGTGTGAACCATACATAACTTGACAGTTGATAACCGGCTGCGTCTCCAGTTTTCTCAAATTATGAGCTGAATGTGTCTGAATGCTCGGTTTGTTCCTTAAAGTTGAAACAACTCTGTTTCCTTTTCTTTTCAAACGACTCCTGGGTCTCCTGGGTGAAAGTCCTGTGTTTGTTTGACCCATCCTCCCCCACCCCCCAGTCGAGATGATCAGGTCAGGTCTCGTAGGTACAAAAAACTGCCTCGGGACACACTGAGGCGACACCGACTTGAGAAAAGTAATACGTCTCCATAGCAGCAGGCGGCACTACTCTATTGTTGCCCAAGAAATGAAAACCGGCAGCTGATTGGACGAACGCGTCACATGGGTTTGTTTTCTCCGGAAATTCAAAGCCAGACTTTCATGGCGGCTCGTTCAGAATACGATCTCATATTGTACTAAAATAGTAACTGAAAATTACTGAAATTTGTTTCTGAAAACATTTTAAGAGAGAAATCGAGAGAGACAACGTAAATGTGACGTGAGCAACGTGTCTGAAAGTTGGAAGTCTTCTGGTAGCTGTGCCAAGAGAAATCTCAATCATTCCCAATCTTACAGAGACGGAGAGCGTAGGTATATGTAAGGAGATAACATAGGCACAGGCTAATTACTGATCACTAACATGCTAGTTAACATTAGTCATTAAACCTAAACAGCTCATGTAAGTCGAAACTGCCTGTGAGCTTCTCCTGTACTATACGATAATTCCTCTACTGTGTGACAGTAAGTCTCGTGGTTATGACCCAATCGTTAGCCTATTTTTATAAAAGCGTCTGCTACGGAGCCATAACGTGAGGTACAAGGTAATGGAGCCTTTTATACATTGTCGTGTTTCTTTAGAAATAAACAACGGACAAATAGAGTCTTTAAACGCTTCAGATGTAAAGTTATTCGCTGTCAAAGTGACGTCAAAATGAATGGGAGTCAATGGGATGCTAACGGGGAGGTGATCGCTTTGTATCATCAAAATGGCGCCATAGGAGGTTCGAGTTCTGAAGCGAAGCTTACCCCCCTCGGTGTTGCACCGGCAATTTTTTGTTACTTTCTCACCTTACTTCCTGCTTTGCTCCCATCATAACTACTACGGCCACTAGAGGGCGCCGCCACTAGAAATCTAACCTAATTAGAATGTTCCAAAATGTATGGGGTTTTGTACCCCAGATGTTCGTTGTTTGGTACACCAGATGTTTCCGAGGTGACAGTATTAAGGGTCTAACGAGGCAGACTGACCTGAAGAGCTCTGTGATGTCCTCCCCCGTCTCCTTCACATCCTTCTCAGACATCATACTGAGGATGGCCGCCTTCTGGTAAACGTAGATAGCCTGGAGACAGTCAAAAGCCAAGATGGGATTTAACTTGTAATCCTTAACTAACTCATTCTTTCCTCAGTCATTTTATGAACCTACTTGGTTTTTACAGCCAATAACGTTCTCTCACATCCGTTCGCTGTTCAGGTCGCTACTTCAGGCTAAAGGCTGTTTTATGCTTCTGCGTCAACTCCACGCCGTATCTAAGCCGTCGCTCCTACGGCGTCGTGACCCTTTCGGAGTTCTGTGTCAGGGTTGCTTTGCATCGCGATGCATTTCACTGACATAACGCTAGGGGGTGTGTGGCTTAAATAAGTCTGAGGTTATTTGCGAGGAGTCTGCAAGCAAGTTTATGTTATGTTAGCAAGCTACCTTTAACACAACTGCCCACAAAGTACTGTTTGCTGGCGAAGTGCTAATTTCAAAATGTAACTGACATATAGATACTTAACAAACAGATAACCCCGTCATTGTAACCAAAATATGTCTGAGTTTGTTTGCAAAGCTTATGTCATTGAACTAGCATGTTGCTACTCCCCACAGTAGGCTGCACACACAGGACCAGTTGACCAATCACAGTCCTTGCGTTCTGCGACGCCTGGACGCAAAGTTACAAATTTTTGGAGGTGCACGTCGAGCTACAGCGGAGAGCTCGGAAGCATAAATCAGCCAGACAATGACATGACTGATAACTACCTTGTCTTGATGTATAACATACTGTTAAATTATAATCACTGACTGCAAACTGTACACAATGTCATTGACATTGAATCATGCGAGCATAAAGTTAGCTATCTGGCTCTTAGCTGTCTGAGCTGAGCGGACTATATAAATATCTCCCGTTGCAAAGCGATGTAAGTCGCATCAAAGGCCCGTCCTATTTACTGGAGCAGTGAACAACGTTTGCATTGCAAAAGAACCTTATGGGATGGGAATGATTGTTCCCGGTTTTAGGCATAACCTGGGAGGTATTGTTGAGGAAAAAAACTTTCCATTGTCAGGTATTAATGTACTTTGGCAAAGGCAACAGTCATCCATTTAAGGTGCAGGGAGCGGTGGCCATTTGGCTCAGTTGGTAGAGCAGGCCTTCACCTCCATCCCCACCCTCACCATCAACTGTCGCTGCCTGTTGCTGATTGGCTGGAATAGTGTTTTGTGGCTTGTGCACTCCTTTCTGTTTTGTTTTTTTTAATTAAAAAATTGATTTATTTTCAGCGCACACAGAAAACAGAGAGCTAGGTGACTGTGAAGAGATAATCGCTGAAGTTGACAAAAAGTGTATTTGATTAATATCACGTACTGTACCTTTAATACCTGACAATGGACACCTCACAGGGCATTAACCCATACATCAACTTATTTGGCAATGGGCCTTTTTCACAGCAGAGATGTTGACTTGTCATAGTAGGAAAAGCACAGCTGAAATTGATAACCTTAACAATGGCTCAGTTCCACCAAATGTCCCAGTAATTTATTTCACTATTTCACTGAGTCAGCATGCACAATACCAGGACCTCTCCTAAGTGGAATGCAGCCATCAGTAATGGTTTAATACCAGGACCTGTCCTAAGTGGAATGCAGCCATCAGTAATGGTTTAATACCAGGACCTGTCCTAAGTGGAATGCAGCCATCATTAATGGTTTAATACCAGGGTCTCTCCTAAGTGGAATGCAGCCATCATTAATGGTTTAATACCAGGGTCTCTCCTAAGTGGAATGCAGCCATCAGTAATGGTTTAATACCAGGGTCTCTCCTAAGTGGAATGCAGCCATCATTAATGGTTTAATACCAGGGTCTCTCCTAAGTGGAATGCAGCCATCAGTAATGGTTTAATACCAGGGTCTCTCCTAAGTGGAATGCAGCCATCAGTAATGGTTTAATACCAGGGTCTCTCCAAAGTGGAATGCAGCCATCAGTAATGGTTTAATACCAGTACCTCTCCTAAGTGGAATGCAGCCATCAGTAATGGTTTAATACCAGGGTCTCTCCTAAGTGGAATGCAGCCATCAGTAATGGTTTAATACCAGGGTCTCTCCAAAGTGGAATGCAGCCATCAGTAATGGTTTAATACCAGTACCTCTCCTAAGTGGAATGCAGCCATCAGTAATGGTTTAATACCAGGGTCTCTCCTAAGTGGAATGCAGCCATCAGTAATGGTTTTGAATACACCCGTGCTTTACCTACTATGACATGTCAACATGTCTGCCGTGAAAAAGGTCTATGGCTTGAATCAATATGAAGAAGGAACACCAACAACTGGGAACACCTGGAGGTACTTTATCGTTACCTGCTCGGATAAATGTTTTTTGACCCTAACAACTGATATTTTCTTTCCCAAAATTAAACCCTGCGGTGCTCGTTTACCTTGGACCAGCGGCTCTCCTTGCACAGCAGGTCGGCATAGCGGTATGCCTGCCCCCACTCCTGCTGGTACGAGTGAGTCCACATCAGCTCCCAGAAACAAAGATGGTGGATCTGCTTCCACTCCTGCTGGCTGCTGATGCACTCCTCGTACCGCGCCCGGGCCTGAAAATACACCACACAGTTCGTACGTCAACACCCAGTGGCTCGGGCCTCGGAGGGAAAACTCGGGTGAAGGAAAGGAAGAGAGCGAGAGAATTATTTAAACTTAAAATTCTAAAACGATGTATCAGAATTTCACTTCTTTGCTTCACTGACAGAGCTGCAGCTGTGGATGTGTTGGGTCTGTAACCTTCAATGTTAGTCTGGATCGATGACAATTAATTTATCGGATTATCGCCAGCGCCAGATGTCCCTCGTTTGTTTCTGGAAACAACAAACTTCGAGCTAGTAAGCTAGTAAGCTAAAAGTTTAAGGTTTAATTAGGTTTATGTTGAGGTTAAGGAATATATTATGTCAACGACTGAAGTAAAAAAAAAGTGTGTTTCAGACCTTCTCAAAGTGTCCTCGCAGCGTGGAGATGCGAGCAGAGTAGAAGAGAATAATGGAGCCCTGAAAGAAAACAAAACAGAATACAGTTTAAGTTAAAGGTGCATTAGGTAAGACTTATAAAACTAACTTTCTGTCATATTTGCTGAAACTGACCCTATGTTCCAGTAGAACTACATAAACCAGGTAATAAAAATAAATCTGGCTCCTCTGAAACCACCTACAGCCTGTAGTGCGATTTGCAAAAAATCCACAGCTCCCTGTTCAGATGCACCAATCGGGGCCAAGGGGCGTGTCTAACTGCGTGTCAATCACTGCTCATGCACACACATTCATTCTCCCTTGTGGGGGGGGAGGGGCTTAGGAGACTGTCTTGGGCTTTAGCGGAAAGGGGGGGGAAGGACTGAGAAGTTGTTGATGTTCAAATGTTTTGTCCTGGATCTTCACAATCCTACCTACGGCACCTTTAATCAATTTGTATTTAAACAAATTTCAACAGTCGATCACTCTATAACTTTGAGTTTTTTGCAGATTTATTTAAAACAAACACAAGAATTATTGGGTTTAAATTTGTTTATGAATCGTTGGGCTGAATATTTCATATTTTATATATATATATATATATATATATATATATATATATATATATATATATATATATATATATATATATATATATATATTGCATCTTATCTAGCTCCCCCCTCTCATGTGCAATTCTTTCATTTATTTATGTATTTGTTAGAATTTTATGCCCCAAATGTATGTTACATCTTGTTTAGGTTTTATTGTTAAAACTGCCTTCACTGAACGAAGAGCTCTCCAAAGTTCGTTTTATGTTTCCACGTACAATTCATATATTGATTGGCTGGGATGACTGTGCACAAGTGTATGTTAGAGTGTATAAGTACTTTTATATTCAGGTACATTGTAGTACATAGTTGTGTAGTTGTGTGTGTGGTTGGCCTACTTTGGGGTATTTCTGTTGGTACGGCTCCAGCAGAGCTTCAGCCTCCACCAGGTTCCCCTCTCCAGTTCCTGATCAAACACAACACTGTTATCTTCAGGTCTTTAATGTCAATCATAAGAGGCCTTTACTCAGCATGAAAACTATGTTTTGCACCTAATACTCAACACATTTGGGATACAACAACAACAGAATTTAAGGAGCAGCTCTGGACTACTTTGGCGCTGCTATATCTATGGAAAAGGGCAAATGTGTGGGTTTTTTTTCATACCGAGTATCAGGGACACATATGTGCGGTAGAAGAGCAGAGTCAGGGAGCAGAGGATGGCCCGCAAACTGTGACTGGATGCACCCTCTCTCAACTGAGACAAACCAAACCCCTGCAGACAGACAGGGAAGATTAGTAACTGTTACACTGTCAGATTTCACAAAACAGACATTCACAGCTGTCTTTCAGGTCTACTGGGTAGACAGGCTGATTTTTGGGGTGACTTTAAAGCAGTTTCAGATAAGGTGGTGGAATGTAGTACATTTACTCCAGTACTGTATTTAAGTCCAAATGTTGAGGTACTTGTACTTTACTTGAATCTTTTCTTTTCGTGCCACTTTCTACTTCTATTCCGCTACATTTCAGAGAGAAATATTGGACTTTTTACTCCACTACATTCATCTGTTACAGATTTAGTTACTAGTTACTCTGCTACGTTCATCGGTTACAGCTTTAGTTACTAGTTACTTTAGTTACTCTACTACATTCATCGGTTACAGCTTTAGTTACTAGTTACTTTAGTTACTCCACTACATTAATCTGTTACAGCTTTAGTTACTCCGCTACATTCATCTGTTACAGCTTTAGTTACTAGTTACTTTAGTTACTCCGCTACATTCATCTGTTCCAGCTTTAGTTACTAGTTACTTTAGTTACTCCGCTACATTCATCTGTTACAGCTTTAGTTACTAGTTACTTTAGCTACTCCACTACATTAATGTGTTACAGCTTTAGTTACTAGTTACTTTAGTTACTCCACTACATTCATCTGTTACAGCTTTAGTTACTAGTTACTTTAGCTACTCCACTACATTAATCTGTTACAGCTTTGG
>NC_053125.1:38848932-38858932 GCF_010015445.1 Perca fluviatilis
ACACACACACACACACACACACACACACACAGAGACACAGAGACACACACACACACACACCAATCAACACAGAAAGTGACTAAAAGCAGAGGTTACACAAAGAGACAGGAAGCTGACAGGAAATGACTCACTTCCCGTGTGTGTGCGTGTGTGTGTGTGTGTGTGTGTGTGTGTGTGTGTGTGTACTCACGCAGGTATCCGGTCGTAGGCATCTTCAAAACAGTCCTGAAAGCCACAGAATCAGTCTCGTTAAGATTCAACCAAAAACATATATAGATATCATCTGCAGCCTGATTGGCTGCTTGCGAAAGTGAAGTCGGCCAGTTACAGTTATTCTTACGAGTTACGCCAGACTTCTTTGTTATTCCCCTACATACAGACAAGCTAACGTTAGAAACTGCTAACGTTACAGAGGAACGTCTAACTAGGTGGTGTATAACTTTGGCACCTGTCCCCAATCATATTCTCCATACACAGGAATTAAAAGGGAATTAACAGGAATTAAAGGGAATAAACAGGAATTATAGGGAATAAACAATAATTAAAGGGAATTAAAGGGAATAAACAGGAATTAAAGGGAATAAACGGGAATTAAAGGGAATAAACAAGAATTAAAGAGAATAAACGGGAATTAACAGGAATTAACAGGAATTAAAGGGAATAAACGGGAATTAAAGGGAATAAACAAGAATTAAAGAAAATAAATGGGAATTAAAGGGAATTAACGGGAATTAACAGGAATTAAAGGGAATAAATGAGAATTAAAGGGAAGAAACAGGAATTAAAGGGAATAAACAGGAATTAAAGGGAAGAAACAAGAATTAAAGAGAATAAACGGGAATTAAAAGGAAATTAATGGGAATTAATGGTAATTAAAGGGAATAAACACGAATTAAAGGGAATAAACACGAATTAAAGGGAATTAACAGGAATTAAAGGGAAATAAAGGGAATTAACAGGAATTAAAGGGAATTAAAGGGAAGAAACAAGAATTAAAGAGAATAAACAAGAATTAAAGAGAATAAACAAGAATTAAAAAGAATTAACGGGAATTAAAGGGAATTAACGGGAATTACCAGGAATTAAAGGGAATAAATGAGAATTAAAGGGAAGAAACAGGAATTAAAGGGAATAAACAGGAATTAAAGGGAAGAAACAAGAATTAAAGAGAATAAACGGGAATTAAAAGGAAATTAATGGGAATTAAAGGGAATAAACAGGAATTAAAGAGAATAAACAAGAATTAAAGGGAATTAACAGGAATCAAAGGGAATTAACAGGAATCAAAGGGAATTAACGGGAATTAAAGGGAATAAATGGGAATTAATGGGAATAAACTGGACATTTTTTAATATTGCTTGTTATAGTCTATATATGTATAATGTATATATATATAATGTTAAAGTCTATAACAGGGAACTTAAATGTAGTTGAAAAATCTTGGTTAAAACAACTTGATTTAATGCAACTTCAGTTGAATGTCCTCCCTATATTCGTCAATGACATGCACACACGAAGTAGGGGATGTCCTTTTTTTAGGAGGGGGTAATACATAACACATTGCTATTATTAACCTATGTGTGTTAATTATACAGCCCACTAACCATAGTATATCAAAATATAAATGTTTCCAAAATTCCCCAGCTAAACTTTCCATGGAAAGCAATATTAAAAATATCCAGTTAATTCCCATTAATTCCCGTTTATTCCCATGAATTCCCGTTAATTCCCATTAATTCCCATTAATTCCCGTTAATTCCCATTACTTCCCATGAAAGATTCCAAATTGTAATGTTTCCAAAATTCCCCAGCTAAACTTTCCATGGAAAGCAACATTAAAAATATCCATTTAATTCCCATTAATTGCGATGCGTTCCAGACACAATTTTTAGCCCGTAAGTTACGACTTCAAGTCACGACTCACGACTTGGTAGCGTTCCAGGCAAAGTCACGACACACCCTTCTAGCTAGCGTTAGCTAGCGGCTACCTAACGTTGACGTTAGCTAGCGCTAGCCGATACCAGCGATTTCTAGTCAGCAACATATTTTGGGCTTCATGTAAGAAACATAACCTGCAGTAGTACACACTCGTATGTGTGTTGTTTTGATGAGAATGTGCGGAATTACTTTACGTTGCCTATTTCTGTCTATTTATTTCACTCACGACTTGGTAGCGTTCCAGGCAAAAGTCAGCTAGCGGCTACCTAACGTTGACGTTAGCTAGCGCTAGCTGACTTTGCCTGGAACGCCGGTGAAATTACTTTCTACCACTGAAAGCGCCCTGGAACGGCAGTCAAACCCCATTAATTACTCCCCGTGAACTGGTACCAGATGGTTGTTCTCCCAGTTACAGTTTTTGACGTCACACAAACACATGAACAACAATGGCGCCCCCTGTTGATGCTGTATAGACGCCGCTGATTAACGGTGAGAAATAGAAATAAATAGACAGAAATAGGCAACGTAAAGTAATTCCGCACATTGTAATCAAAACAATACACATACGGTTGTGTACTACTGCAGGTTATGTTTATTAAATGAAGCCCAAAATATGTCGCCGACTAGAAATCGCTGGTATCGGCTAGCGCTAGCTAACGTCAACATTAGGTAGCCGCTAGCTAACGCTAGCTAGAAGGGTGTGTCGTGACTTTGCCTGGAACGCTACCAAGTCGTGAGTCGTGACTTGAAGTCGTAACTTACGGGCTAAAAATTGTGTCATATTTTCAGGTTAGGCTACTTAACGTTGACCTTAGCTAGCGGTTACCTAACATTGACGTTAGCTAGCGCTAGCCGATACTAGCGATTTCTAGTCGGCGACATATTTTGGGCTTCATTTAAGAAACATAACCTGCAGTAGTACACACTCGTATGTGTGTTGTTTTGATGACAATGTGCGGAATTACTTTACGTTGCCTATTTCTGTCTAAATAAAACAGGGAAATGCTTCTCAACAAGGGAGAAGAAGAAGTTATTAAAAGGAGAAGAGACGGCACATGCACGCACGTGACAAACAGTCAGTGATCTGGGGGAACGCCCCCTAGTGGCCCTTAGAGGAACTGTGGCTTCAGACGCTCGTGCAAGTTCAGTTTCTGCCCGAGGTCACACGGTTTGTTCAAGGAGTTTCAGCTTCATGGGTTATTTATAACCACCCCACACACACACACACACACACACACACACACACACACACACACACACACACACACACACACACACACACACACACACACACACACACACACACACACAACACACACACAGCTCTCGTAAGCAACTATGATCACATGCATTTAGCATTTTCTATTTTCATGCATCACCATGTGAAATTGAAAGCAACATCATTTATTTCACACACACTCTCTCTCTCTCCCTCTCACACACACACACACACACACACACACACACACACACAGTTCGTCTCACTATCTTTGTGGGGACCCGTCATTGACATAATGCATTCCCTAGCCCCTTACCCTAACCTTAACCATCACAACTAAATGCCTAACCTTAACGCTTACCCTCACCTTAACTATCACAACTAAATGCCTAACCTTAACCCTTACTCTAACCTTAACTATCACAACTAAATGCCTAACCTTAACCCTTACTCTAACCTTAACCATCACAACTAAATGCCTAACCTTAACCCTTACCCTCACCTTAACCATCACAACTAAATGCCTAACCTTAACCCTTACCCTAACCTTAACCATCACAACTAAATGCCTAACCTTAACCCTTAACCCTTACCCTAACCTTAACCATCACAACTAAATGCCTAACCTTAACCCTTACCCTAAACTTAACTATCACAACTAAATGCCTAACCTTAACCCTTACCCTCACCTTAACCATCACAACTAAATGCCTAACCTTAACCCTTACCCTAACCTTAACCATCACAACTAAATGCCTAACCTTAACCCTTACCCTAAACTTAACCATCACCACTAAATACCTAACCTTAACCCTTACCCTAACCTTAACCTAATTTTATCCCTAATCCCCCAAGTCTTAACCCTCAAACAGCCCTTTAAACTTGTGGGGACCCGCTTTTTGGCCCCACAAAGATGTCTGGGACCCCACAAGTATACTGGACTCCTGGTTTTTGGGCCCCACGAATGTAGTTAAACGAGAACACACACACACACACACAGAGTCTAGAGACTCAGTAGCAGCTAATAATAGCCGCACAGTGGCTTCTTACATAATGGTGTACAGCTGCAGTCTCACACACACACACACACACACACACACACACACACACACACACACACACACAGACACAGAGTAACTGCCTGCAGGCGGCTGCTGCTCTCTGTGGTCTGTGACCCAGTTAAACACAGCGACCACCGAACAATCTGCTCCCATCAGATGAGGCCACAACACACATTAAACATGCCTATAGAGACGGGGGGGAGGGGGGGGCAGCTCTCCACTCTCCATTGACTCGTATTATCGTGTGAAGGTTTTCCTCCTCGTCTACTGCGTCTGCTGGCAAACAACAGAAACACGTGTAAAAGCTGCTGCTCACTTTTTTGTACATTTGTGTCACTTTTCTTTACATTTGTGGCCCATTTTTTGACATTTTTGTCACTTTTCTTTACATTTGTGTCACTTTCTTTGACATTTTTGTCACTTTCTTTGACATTTTTGTCACTTTTTTGACATTTTTGTCACTTTTTGACATTTTTGTCACTTTTTGTTAACATTTTTGTCACTTTTTGTTGACAATTTTGCCATTTTTTTGCCATTATTGTCACTTTTTGTTGACATTTTTGCCATTTTTGTGACTTTTTTTACATTTGTGTCACTGTTTTTTACATTTGTGTCACGTTTTTACATTTGTGTCACTTTTTTTTACATTTGTGTCACTTTTGATATTTGTGTCAATTTCTTTGACATTTTTGTCACTTTTTGACATTTTTGTCACGTTTTGTTGACATTTTTGTCACTTTTTGTTGACATTTTTGTCACTTAACATTTTTTTACATTTGTGTCATTGTTTTTCACATTTGTGTTGCTTTTTTGACATTTTTGTGACTTTTGTTTACATTTGTCTCACTGTTTTTTGACATTTTAGTCACTTTTTAACATTTGCGTCACTTTTTGACATTTGTGTCACTTTTTTTGACATTTGTGTCACTTTTTTTTTCAAAGTTCTTTTATCAATAGTTTTTTCTTCAACTGCCATAAAATTGACTAAAACACCCAAATTCAATGAAAGTGGTGGCGGCATACCTGTCAAGTATCCCGTTTTGGCCGGGAAAGTCCCGTATTTTACTCTTCTTTCCCGCCGTCCTCCTGTATTAGTATTTTCCCGTAAATCTCCCGTATTTTAACCTGCGTTATTAAAAAATAATAATACCCCGGGTCCAAGCGGAGTAAAAAAAAAAAAACATTCCCAATCTGAGCTCTGTCACTAGCCTCGCGATAACTGCCACCTGCAGTAGCCTACTACAGGAACTGTAGGTGGCAGTTGTCGGAGGTTAGTGTCTGAGGTCAGATGATGAGTTAATTTCCTGGGAAAAAAAAAAACAGACGGATGATGGACGCTTCGACAGAGACGGTGCGCTGCCAAAACTTATGAAGGTTTTACTATGTATTCCCCATAGCAATGCAAGTTGAGAAAGGGTGTTTAGCATGGTACGAAAGATTGTTACAGAGAATAGGATGACGTTAGACAACAGAACTGTTTGCGCTCTACTCTCGTGTAAACCACTCTGTAAACCACTCTGGCCCAGCCCACAAATACACTCCTTCCAAAACAGTCTTAAAGAATGCAAAGTCTGCAACAAATTTATACAATAACTCACTAAAAGAGTAAAGAAAAGTTATGTGAAATGAAAAGAAAAACTGTAAAAGAAAAGCAATATGAAATGAAAAGAATGTGTGGAATGAAAATAAAATGTAAAGACAAGCAATGTTATAAATTGTAAATGTTTTCAGCATTCTGCATCAAGTGATGATTTCAGCTTTCTTGTACACCTGTCTTAAAATGTAAGGGATACTGGAGCTTGGTTGGGGTGGTGGGACTGCTTGCGGTGGGCGCCGGAAAATTTCCCTTATTTTCAAATCCAAAACTTTACAGGTATGGGTGGCGGGCGGTTAGCGTGACATCATCAACCTGGGACCTCATAGTTTTTTTAATGGGACAAAAACGCTGGAAAAAGGCGACAAAAACATCGTAAGTGACAAAAACAATGTAAACACCCCAAATATAGATGTCTTCCCGTCAACCGGCAACTGTTAGTTTTTCTGAGTCAAGATTTTAAATGAAAAACCATTTTAATCAACGTTTCGGTCGTCTTTTTTCGATACTTTTGTGGCTTTCCCCCGATGTGTTTGTCACTTTTTTCAACGTTTGTCGACTTTTTCTGAGTCTTTTGAAGTTTTTCCCAAATTCGTTGTCACTGTTTTTCTAAATGTTTGTCACCGTGTGGAGATATTCTCTACCACCAGATGCTGTAATGTTGTGGTTTCAGTTGGACGTCTTTGTGACGTCTGACTTCTGACGGAGTTTCCCATGTAGGTTTCCTGTTAAGCTGACGAAATCTTGTAGATTCTCAAGATGAAAAAACATGAGACGTGGAAACTGTCTGTCTGTCTGTCTGTCTGTCTGTCTGTCTGTCTGTCTGTCTGTCTGTCTGTCTGTCTGTCTGTCTGGAGGAGGTCGGGGTCAGAGACGCTTCTCTCGTGACAGCAGCAGCAGCTTTCTAATCAATTAGTCAAGACGAGACACAGTGTGTGTCCTGTTACCAAACACACACACACACACACACACACACACACAGATAGACAGATAGACACACACAGAGACACACACACAGGAAATTGGCCTGACTGGAGTTTGTTTTTTCCAGCTCGCATGTCAACAGTCAGTTGCTAGACTGACCCTGGCTGCAAATTACATTTGCTGCCGCATTCTGGGCGTGCTGGTCTTACAGGGAGGTGTGTTCAGGTGCATTCTGGGCGTGCTGGTCTTACAGGGAGGTGTGTTCAGGTGCATTCTGGACGAGCCGGTCTTATAGGGAGGTGTGTTCAGGTGCATTCTGAGCGTGCCGGTCTTACAGGGAGGTGTGTTCAGGTGCATTCTGGGCGTGCTGGTCTTACAGGGAGGTGTGTTCAGGTGCATTCTGGGCGTGCTGGTCTTATAGGGAGGTGTGTTCAGGTGCATTCTGGACGAGCCGGTCTTACAGGGAGGTGCGTTCAGGTGCATTCTGGGCTGTATTGCTATCTCGAGGCCATTGATCGCGCCATTGACCAACAAAAACCTGGTCTAAAGTCAATTACTCAGCATTTTTATTGTTATTTTAACAGCAAATTATTAGTAAAATGCTCCTAGGCGATGACAGATGAATATGTGATTGGAGGCTCTCTTTCCTGCGTCACACCTCAGCAGTTAGTCTCATTTCCAGCTCACACAGACGCTCCTCTGTCAGCCTCCGAGCTGACTCATCGCATCACGCAGGAGCCCAGCTGACAGAGGAATGTGTTTACGGGAGACTGTGACACATCGTTATCGTCCGACCTCTCGGCTTCAGCGACTCCAACGATACGTAACGCAAGCACGCAGACAGGAAGCCATTAAACATGGTCAGGGCGTTTCGGTCCAGAGACAATCAGCTGTTCACTGTGACAGGGGGGGTCAAATGCGTTGGTGTCAGGCTGTTCTCACGAGGCATTCGTACGTATTTCTATGAAAAGTAAAGCTCTGTATATGGTATGTATTCCAAATAGTGACTACTGCGTGCAGCACGTTGACTGCTGCTGTATGAGAGCTGCTGACAAGTGTGTTTTCAACGTTTTTCGCACTTTGTCATTTATTTTCCGCACTTTTTTCCCACGTTTTCGATGCTACTTTACAAGGGCTGTGCTCGATTGAAGAAATTCTCAGTCGACTAACACTCATTCAATCGTATCGACCGATCGATTAGTTGATTTAAAATCGACAGATCTGTAAAATCTGAGTTTCTCCGCAAAGAGTCGTGCAAAAAGCACCACTTTAATTCTTGTGTTTACCAGAGATGTGCTCCTACATTTCTTGGAATGAAGAAAAAAGCATAAAAACATGACTAATGGACTAAAGAGATCTAAGTTGACTAAGACCAAAACGACCGATTAGTCGACTAATCGACTAAGAGGGAGCAGCCCTACATTTTTAAAAAACAACAAATTTTTAACAAATTTTTAAATTTTTTTTTTTTATTTTTTTTAAAAAAAATTTTTATTAAAAAAAAAAAAAAATTGACATGATTTATGAATGATTTTGACTAATATTAGAGGAATGTAATGTATGTTGGTGGAGAATCACAGACGTGTGGATGTCAAAGTTTAGTCAGGGTTTTGAATACATTTAAATTTTTTCAAAAGCTATAAAATTGAATACCTAACAATTCAATGAAAGTAGTAATCGAGTAGTTGAAACTGTGCTTAATTTTTTGAGTAATTTGGTTCAGAAGAAACCCATACTTCTGATATAGAAGTTTTGGGAACAGGTCAAATTAGTTAGCGTCCACTAAAAGTTGTGTTTTTGGCGCTGACAGACTCAGATTATTGTTCTAAGTGTCTGACAGCATTATGGAAAGGATCCCTACAGAGATAGACCTTTATAACCTCTTTAAGACCTTTCTGTTTAACCAGAAACAGCTCTGAAGTCGCTAGTGCTAAACCCACCAGACTTCATTTAAAAAAGCCATACTTTTAGCGTGTATAGAGCCAACGTATTTCCACATGTAAATCAGTAAACTATGTGTTTATTTCAACCAAAAATAGAGTTGTGATGGTTGGGACAAGTGGAAAGACGACCCAAAAGGTATTTCCATAGATTTATTTTGTTTCTGTCGACTTTGAATGAAGTGTATTTTACGACGCTAAAATCACTGATTATTTACATGGAGTCTGGTGGAGTTTAGCGAACACAATTTTGCGCGTTTTTAATGTTTAAAAAAAAAAAAAGGATCTTACTCTTTAACAGAAAGGTCGACCTCCTTAGAAATCCTTTCCGTAATGCTGTCAGACACTTAAAATATTAATCTGAGTCTGTCAGCGGCAAAACGAGCACTTTTTGTGAAGGTAAATACAAGCTGCACAATCGTCCTATTAGCTTAACATTGTAGCTTAACGGTTGTGGCTGCATGAAGGTTACTTTTTCTCGGCTAAACTCAAGTGGTGACTGCCGCTGGAAAGAGTTAAAACGTTGGGGGAAAGAAAGCCAGAGCAGATGCTGATGAATAACACTCGAAAGGCTTAAAGACAGAACTTGCTAAAGAAGTTCGACTGGGGACCGACTGCAATCATTAGAGCCAAGAAAAGTAATTTAGTTACGTTCACTGGGCTCGGCTGCTGCGCCTAAAAGCCTGATATAATGGTTATAATGGTCTGGTAGCAAACACATATTAAACACATATTAGCTCTGGGAAGATAGAGTGGAGTAATGAGGCCTGAGCAGAGAATGAAGTCACACACACACATACAAACACAGAGAGACACACACACACACACACACACACACAGACTCAGAGACACATAGACACACACACACAGAGACAGACACACACACAGACAGACAGAGACACACATAGACACAGAGCACACACACACACACACACAGGCACACAGACAGACACACACACACACACACACAGAGCGACCGCACACACACACACACACACACACACACACAGACAGACACACACAGACACACACACACACACACACAGACAGACAGAGACACACATAGACACACACACAGGCACACAGACAGACAGATACACACATACACACACACAGAGACAGACAGAGACACACACACACACACAGACAGACACACACAGAGACAGACAGACACACACACACACACACAGACAGACAGACAGACACACACACAGACAGACAGAGACACATAGACACAGAGACACACACACACACACACACACAGACAGACAGACACACACACACACACACACACAGAGACGACACACACACACACACACACACA
>NC_053125.1:38861432-38863932 GCF_010015445.1 Perca fluviatilis
CAAGGTTATCGTATAGAGATATACTGTTGGAATAATAATGTAGATATCTGTGTGAGAGACGACACACACACAACAACAACACCATACTTACGACGACGACGCGACGACGCGACGCAACGACGCGACGACGCACGCGACGCGACGACGTTACGCACGCTACGCGACGCATACGCACACACGACGCACACACACACAACAACACACACACACACACACACACACACACACACACACACACACACACACACACACACACACACACACACACACACACACACACGATTAACGGTGAGAAATAGGATTAAATAGGCAACGTAATTCAGCACTTTGTAATCAAAACAATACACATACGAGTGTGTACTACTGCAGGTTATGTTCATTAAATGGAGCCCAAAATATGTCGCCGACTAGAAATCGCTAGTATCAGCTAGCGCTAGCTAACGTCGACGTTAGGTAGCCGCCAGCTAACGTCAACGTTAGGTAGCCTAACCTGAAAATATGACACCATTTTTAGCCCGTAAGTCACGACTCGCGACTCGGTAGCGTTCCAGGCAAAAGTCACGACAAACCACTTCTAGCTAGCGTTAGCTAGCTGCTACCTAACGCTGACGTTAGCTATCGCTAGCCGATACTAGCGATTTCTAGTCGGCGACATATTAGCCAACGTCAACGTTAGGTAGCCGCTAGCTAGCTTTGCCTGGAAGCCATGAGTCGTGACTTGAAGTCGTAACTTACGGGCTCAAAATGTTTTATCTGTAACGCAGCATTAGTCAAACCCTCGGGCGTAACCAGGGAAATTAATTAATTAATGTTGAACGATGATGTTCATGTCGCGTGATTACGTCACTTCATAACGTTCCCAACGCAACAGGGGAAAATGGCTGCTTTTGTGTGAAGTAAAACGCAACATTTTTCAACTTTCTGCTAAGATATATTCTGGGACTTTTTTCAGGGTTCGTACATCTTTTCCAAGGTCAAATCCAAGCACTTTTCAAGCACTTTCAAGGTCCATTTTAAAAGCTTTTTGCAGCACCTTACACCACCGTAAAAAATACATATACAAATACATAGTCGAAATTATTATTTAGCGTTTTTGTCACATTAAAAGACATAATGCTGATAAAAACAGCCCAAATTGTGTTTTGTAATAGCAGAAGGATCAGATATTTAAACCGAAAACGCAAGTTTTATTTTTCATAATGTATCGCTGTCTAAGTAGACTTAGACAATCTCAAGCATTTTCAAACATTTTATCCGAAATTCAAGCACTTTTCAAACCTTGAGAACACAACATCAAACTTCAAGCATTTTCATTATGAAATCATTCAAGCCCTCTGCATATTTTGCGCGGAAATCGGCATAAATACGCAGACTTTTGCTGATTACGCGTTGAATTATGCGATCGCATAATCGCTTTTTTCTGGAGGGACTGGTTAATACCTGACAACGGACGCCTCGACGGGCATTAGCCCTTACCAGGGGCGGATCTACCGGGGTGGCATAGGCTGGCAAATGCCACCTTAAAAGAAAGCCTCGCCACCCTCTGCTGCCACCCCAGTTGGCAGCAACGAATTAAAAGTTACGGCCAATTTGACAATTTACGAGCGCTAACCTCCGACTACAGTCAGTCAAAAACTTTGCTTCCCCCTCTCACACATCTGCCACTCATCACCTGTGTCTTACCTTAATGCCTTTCCTGTGATGATGCCCCTTTACTTCTATCATACTTCTATTTCATACTAAGTGAGATCACATAGTATGGTCGCCTCAAATGCAGGACATTGATTGCATGAGATTAAGTTTGTCTGTATGAGTGTGTAAATGGCAGCCTGTGCCCTTTTGTAGTGTGTACATAATATTTCTCATCACACTGTGATAACTGTGATTAAATTCTGTATATATGCGTCTGCCATATGTTGCCACCCCTCAAAAATTCCTGCCCCCCCTCTCGCCACCCCATAAATATTTTTCTAGATCCGGCCCTGGCCCTTAGGTATTCTGCGAAGAAGAAGAAGGGTCTTTTTTCCTCGCTCTATTTTGCTGGAAACAGATGACGACGTAGAAAACATTATGACCTATTATGTAGAGACAGGCCTTCTCAGTAATACTGCAACGTCATGTTGTTTTCTTACTACGCCACGACGGAAAATGTGCTTCTAAAGGACAACAAATACAGAGTGGTTAGTAAATAAAATCTGCACGGTTCCACCCTCATCAAGATATTAAATACATAAACACTGTCACCTACCTAGCCTTTGTTCAACTTTATGATGTATTTTGTGACTGTCAAACTACTTAATGTTCCCATGACATGGTGCTCTTTGGATGCTTTTATATAGGCCTTAGTGGTCCCCTAATACTGTATCTGAAGTCTCTTTTATATAGACCTTAGTGGTCCCCTAATACTGTATCTGAAGTCTCTTTTATATAGACCTTAGTGGTCCCCTAATACTGTATCTGAAGTCTCTTTTATATAGACCTTAGTGGGTCCCCTAATACT
>NC_053125.1:38868932-38881432 GCF_010015445.1 Perca fluviatilis
TGTGTTCAGGTGCATTCTGGGCGCGCGCTGGTCTTACGGGGAGGTGTGTTCAGGTACATTCTGGGCGCTGGTGCTTAGGGGAGGTGTGTTCAGGTACATTCTGGCGGGCGCTGGTCTTACAGGGAGGTGTGTGTTCAGGTACATTCTGGGCGTGCTGGTCTTACAGGGAGGTGTGTTCAGGTGCATTCTGGGCGTGCTGGTCTTACAGGGAGGTGTGTTCAGGTGCATTCTGGGCGTGCTGGTCTTACAGGGAGGTGTGTTCAGGTGCATTCTGGACGAGCTGGTCTCACAGGGAGGTGTGTTCAGGTGCATTCTGGGACTTTTTTTGCAACGAAAACGCGTGGATTATGAAATCATGAAAGCCCCCGCATATTTTGCGCGGAAATCGGCAATCTATGCGGCGAAAGTGCGGCGCATTTGGAAAAATAATCGTGTTTTTCTGGAGGGACTGATTTTAGCGCATATGCACGCATTCACACATTAGTCTACAGCAGGGGTCACCAACCTTTACTAAACTGAGAGCTACTTCCTGGGTATGGAGTCATACGAAGGGCTACCAGTTTGATACACTCTTCTGAAATAACAAATGTGCTCAGTTTGCCTTTAGTTATATATGATTATTAATAGTTATATGATTATTAATAGTTATATATGATGATTAATGATAGTTATATATGATTAATGATAGTTATATATGATTATTAATGATTAATGATAGTTATATATGATTATTAATAGTTATATATGATTATTAATGATAGTTATATATGATTATTAATAGTTATATATGATGATTAATGATAGTTATATATGATTGATAGTTATATATGATTATTAATGATTAATGATAGTTATATATGATTATTAATAGTTATGATTATTAATAGTTATATATGATTATTAATGATTAATGATAGTTATATGATTATTAATAGTTATATATGATTATTGATTAATGATAGTTATATATGATTATTAATAGTTATGATTATTAATGATTAATGATAATTATATATGATTATTAATGATTAATGATAGTTATATATGATTATTAATAGTTATGATTATTAATGATTAATGATAGTTATATATGATTATTAATAGTTATGATTATTAATGATTAATGATAGTTATATATGATTATTAATAGTTATATATGATTATTAAAATTAATGATAGTTATATATGATTATTAATAGTTATGATTATTAATGATTAATGATAGTTATATATGATTATTAATGATTAATGATAGTTATATATGATTATTAATAGTTATGATTATTAATGATTAATGATAGTTATATATGATTATTAATGATTAATGATAGTTATATATGATTATTAAGTTATATATGATGATTAATGATGCTCATCCATGTGAAGACACTGATCATGTTAATCACAATAATGTGGTGATGTTTATGAAAGCTCCTCTCCTGTTCTCAAATTAGCTTCTCGACCAATGGGAGACCTGCTGACATTTTAACTGGCCAATAAAGCACATTTAATTTGTGTCTGTGTGTGCCTGTGTGTGTGTGTGTGTATATATATATATATAATAATAATAATAATAAGGTACTTTATTTGTCACATACACGTAGCGAAATTCATTCTCTGCATTTAACCCATCCCTCAAGGGAGCAGTGGGCAGCCAATGACAGCGCCCGGGGACCAACTCCAGATCTGAGCCAGTGCCTTGATCGAGGGCACTGACTGGAGAACCTAGTACATGTTTTTGATGGTGGGGGAAACCGGAGCACCCGGAGGAAACCCACGCAAACATGGGGAGAACATGCAAACTCCACACAGAAAGGCCCCGGAACGACCTGGATTCGAACACAGAACCTTCTTGCTGTGAGGCCACAGTGCTAACAATGTGCCACCATGCTGCCCGATATATATATATATGTATATGTATATGTATATATATGTGTGTATATATATATATGTGTATATATATGTATATATGTGTGTATATATGTGTATATATGTGTGTAATATATATATGTGTATATATGTGTGTATATATATGTATATATATATATGTATATATGTATATATATATATATATATATATATATACACATATATATACACACATATATACATATATATATACACATATATATATACACACATATATATACATATATATATATATGTGTATATATATGTATATATATATGTGTGTATATATATATATGTGTATATATATGTGTGTATATATATATATATATATATATATATATATATATACACGTATATATATATATAAATATATATATATGTGTGTATATATGCGTCTGTGTATATATGCGTCTGTGTGTATATGAGTCTGTGTGTGTATGTGTATCTGTGTGTGCATATGTGTGTGTGTGCATATGTGTGTGTATATTTGTCTGTGTGTGTGTATATGTGTCTGTGTGTGCATATGTGTGTGTGTGTGTGTGTGTTATTCACTGTAAACACACAGTTTCCGTTTGTTCAAACTCTTTAATGTATCGAGTGTGTCAGGTTTGTAAAACTGAACATTTTTACACAACCGGAGGTAAGAAAACTTCTTTAAAACACACGAGTAAAAAACACACAGTAAGAATCTCACAGCGTCACGATAATACAAAATACTGAATTAAATATCTCCCTGTAAAAAGTACTCATAAAAACAGTTATAGTACAGTTAGTAGTACGTGTGTGTATAGTGTGTATAATGCCGAGCCGTTTAATGTTGTCGTTTTGGGGTTTAAAAAGCTGCTGAGAACGTCGCTTATTTGACATTTTAAATTCAAAAGACAAAAGCATCTTCCAGATTTAAAACAATAATAAAATAAAAACCACATTTCCCATCAGCCCCGTCACATCCTGCCCCCCCCCACCCCCATGTGAATTATACCCACGTCTCTACATTTTATATACACACACAAAACGAAGTATTTTCCTGTTAAAAAAAAAACAAAAAACAAAAGTAAAAAAAGGTGCCTGGGTTGCTCCCTTGGTAGAGCGGGCGCGCCCATATGCAAGAGGCTCAGTCCTCAACGCAGCGGCTCAGGGTTAGAGTCCGACCTGCGGCCATTTGCTGCATTCTCTCTCTCCCTCTCTTTACAGCCATCAATTTAATAATTAGCTTTTAAAGTTCTTGTAAAATCAAATCTATCTCTCTCCCTCTTCCTCTGTCTGTCTGTCTGTCTGTCTGTCTGTCTGTCTGTCTGTCTGTCTGTCTGTCTGTCTGTCTGTCTGTCTGTCTGTCTGTCTGTCTGTGTATCTCTGTGTGTGTGTGTGTGTGTGTGTGTGTGTGTATGTGTGTGGGTCTGTGTTTGTCTGTGTGTGTTGGTTGTGTGTATGTATTTGTGTGTCTGTGTGTGTGTGTCTGTGTTGTGTGTGATGATGTTGTGTGTGTGTGTCTGTGTGTGTTGTGTATGTGTTATGTGTTGTGTGTGTGTGTGTGTCTGTCTGTGTGTTGTGTCTATGTGTTCTGTTGTGTGTGTTGTGTGTGTGTCTATGTGTGTCTGTGTGTGTCTGTGTGTCTGTATGTGTGTGTTGTGTGTTGTGTGTATTGTGTGTGTGTGTGTGTCTATATTGTGTGTGTGTGTGTGTGTGTGTATGTGTGTGTGTGTGTGTTGTGTGTGATGTGTGTGTGTCTCTGTGTGTGTGTGTGTGTTGTGTGTGTCTGTCTGTCTGTCTGTCTGTCTGTGTGTGTGTGGTGTGTCTGTATGTGTGTGTCTATATGTGTGTGTGTGTGTTTGTGTGTGTGTCTATATGTGTGTTGTGTGTGTGTGTCTGTGTGTGTCTATGTGTGTGTGTCTGTGTGTGTCTATGTGTGTGTCTATGTGTGTGTGTGTGTCTATATGTGTGTGTGTGTGGTGTGTGTGTCTATATGTGTGTGTGTGGTGTCTATATGTGTGTGGTTGTGTGTCTATATGTGTTGTGTGTGTGTGTGTGTGTGTGTGTGTGTGTGTGTGTGTGTGTGTGTGTGTGTGTGTCTGTCTGTCTGTGGAGGACTTGTTGGGTCCCTCCTTCATTCCTTCAACGTCTTGGCCGCTTGTTCCGGCGCCTTTTCTGACGTTTTCTGGCGCTGTACTCTTCGCCTTTCTCTTAAAAAAATAAAAACTGTCGGGAACGACCACGAAAGCATCCTGAGCGTTCCCCAAAACGTGTTGAAAAAAACCCTCCAAAGATCTTTGGTCTGAACTGAGCTTTTTAAAAAGGAACAGTTCCCCCAAAATGATAACCACAGTTAAGAGCAGCTTAAAGAGAGACCTGTGGAGGTTAAAGTTAAAAAGGTTAATGCTCCGTTAATGTGCTTACATTCATCACTTGGTTCACTTTACAGGAAATAAATTAATAGGTCATATACAGGTGGGGTGTGTGTGTGTGTGTGTGTGTGTGTGTCTGTGTGTGGTGTATCTGTGTTTCTGTGTGTGTGTGTGTGTGTGTATCTGTGTGTGTTTGTGCATCTGTATCTGTGTGTGTTTGTGTGTGTATGTGCATCTGTATCTGTGTGTGTTTGTGTGTGTATGTGCATCTGTATCTGTGTGTGTTTGTGTGTGTATGTGCATCTGTATCTGTGTGTGTTTGTGTGTGTATGTGCATCTGTATCTGTGTGTGTTTGTGTGTGTATGTGCATCTGTATCTGTGTGTGTTTGTGTGTGTATGTGCATCTGTTTCTGTGTGTGTATCTGTGTATGTGCATCTGTTTCTGTGTGTGTATCTGTGTGTGTGTGTGTGTGTGTGTGTGTATGTATGTGTTTCTATATGTGTGTCTGTGTGTCTATATGTGTGTGTCTGTGTGTTTCTGTGTGTTTCTGTGTGTATGTCTGTGTGTGTTTCTGTGTGTGTGTTTCTATATGTGTGTGTATGTGTCTATGTGTGTCTATATGTGTGTGTGTCTGTGTGTTTATGTGTGTGTGTGTGTGTGTGTTTCTGTGTGTGTATGTGTGTTTGTCTGTGCCTGTGTGTGTGTGTATGTATGTATGTGTTTCTATGTGTGTGTATGTGTCTATGTGTGTGTGTGTGTCTGTGTGTGTGTCTGTGTGTTTCTATATGTGTGTGTGTATGTGTTTCTGTGTGTGTATGTCTGTGTGTGTGCCTGTGTCTGTGTTTCTGTGTCTGTTTGTGTGTGTGTGTGTTTCTATATATGTGTGTGTGTGTGTGTGTGTGTGTGTTTCTATATATGTGTGTGTGTATGTGTCTATATGTGTGTGTGTCTGTGTGTTTCTATGTGTGTGTGTGTATGTGTTTCTGTGTGTGTATGTCTGTCTGTGTGTGTGTGTGCGTGTGTGTGTGTGTGTGTGTGTGTGTGTGTGTGTGTCTGTGTGTGTATGTCTGTCTGTGTGTGTTTATGTGTCTATATGTGTGTGTGTGTATGTGTTTCTGTGTGTGTATGTCTGTCTGTGTGTGTGTGTGCGTGTGTGTGTGTGTGTCTGTGTGTGTGTGTGTGTGTGTGAGATGAGGTAAACGTGGCTGTGGAAGTTCTCATTGTTGTAAGGAGGGGGGGATTGGAGGTTGTTTCAGGTTCACCCCCCCCACCCCTCCTCTGATATTAGAGTTGGTTCAGTCCAGGCTGCCTCAGGGACCGTCCGCTGGAGCTAAGACAGACAGAAACCAGCCAACCAATCAGTGAGCTTCATTAAAATATCCAATAGAAAACCCACATTTTCTATATAATGAATAAAAATTAATGTACAATTATCTCATAAACAGTCAAAAGGTTACAAGCTTACAGTGTCCGTGCGCCTCCTCTCCTCCCTCGGCGTCTCTCCTCTCCTTCACCTCCTCTCCTCCCTCGGCGTCTCTCCTCTCCTTCACCTCCTCTCCTCCCTCGGCGTCTCTCCTCTCCTTCACCTCCTCTCCTCCACCTCCTCTCCTCCCTCAGCCTCTCTCCTCTCCTTCACCTCCTCCCCCCCGCTCTCCCCTCCCCTCTCTCCCTCGCCCTTCCCCTCTCCCCCTCCCTCCCTCAGCCTCTCTCCTCTCCTTCACCTCCTCTCCTCCCTCAGCCTCTCTCCTCTCCTTCACCTGGCCCATGCGTCTCTTCACCTCCTGCAGCAGCTCCTCCCTCCTCCGACGCTCGGCGTAGCGCTCCACGCGCTGCGCCTCCTCCGCCTCCTTCTCCTGCAGCAGCGAGTGGAGGAACGCCGCGCTCACCTGCACACGGGTTCAAAAGGTCACACGGCTACACACTTGAAATATTTCGACTTTTATATTTGAAATATTTCAACTTTTTCACTTGAAATATTACGAATTTTACACTTGAAATATTACGAATTTTTCACTTGAAATATTACGATTTTTTTACTTGAAATATTACAAATTTTTTACTTGAAATATATATATTTTCTTACATGAAATATTATGAATTTTTCACTTGAAATATTTTGACTTTTTCACTTGAAATATTTTGACTTTTTCACTTGAAATATTTTGACTTTTTCACTTGAAATATTACAAATATTTTACTTGAAATATTTTGACTTTTATATTTGAAATATTTCGATTTTTTTACTTGAAATATTACAAATTTTTTACTTGAAATATATATATTTTCTTACATGAAATATTATGAATTTTTCACTTGAAATATTACGACTTTTTTACTTGAAATATTTTGACTTTTATATTTGAAATATTTCGACTTTTTCACTTGAAATATTACAAATATTTTACTTGAAATATTACGAATTTTTCACTTGAAATATTTTGACTTTTTTTACTTGAAATATTACGAATTTTATATTAGAAATATTTCGAATTTTATATTTGAAATATTTCGATTTCTTTACTTGAAATATTACGAATTTTTCACTTGAAATATTTTGACTTTTTTACTCGAAATATTACGAATTTTTTACTTGAAATATAAATTTTTTTTACTTGAAATATTACGAATTTTTTACTTGAAATATATATTTTTTTTACTTATATACTAATATTTCAACATAAAAAAACCTGAAGTGTATTCTGCAACGTTATCTTATACCACCCGTACTGCTCACATGGCCGTAGTAATATTTCGTACTTGTATAAATGCGTTAACGTCCTGCGTACTCACCACCTCCTCCCCCTCCCCCACCAGGAAGGAGTTCTTCAGCCGGTTGTACAACATCGAGGCCTTGTCCATGATTGGCTGGCTCGCTCGGTAGAACCGCAGCTACGACAACAACAACAACAACAACACATTAAAACTAAACAGTATGAATTGCAGTTCATATTTTCAACATTTGTAGTTGCTTTTTCTGCATTTTTGTCGCTTTTCACGAAATTTTTTGTGACATTTTCGTTGGTTTTCCAAATTTTTTTCTGATTTTTGTGACTTCTTTCGACAGTTTTTCCAATGATTGTTTTTTCCGCTTCCGTCAGCGTTTTTTTTCTGACTTTTTTAGTCACATTTTTAGACTTTTTTTTACATTTTTTTCAACGTACCCGAACCGTATTTGAGCAGCACAGACCCTGCAGGTAACTGGTTCCAACTAGCCTAGCTTAGCACAGATCCTGGAGGTAACTGGTTCCAACTAGCCTAGCTTAGCACAGATCCTGCAGGTAACTGGTTCCAACTAGCCTAGCTTAGCACAGATCCTGGAGGTAACTGGTTCCAACTAGCCTAGCTTAGCACAGACCCTGGAGGTAACTGTTTCCAACTAGCCTAGCTTAGCACAGACCCTGCAGGTAACTGGTTCCAACTAGCCTAGCTTAGCACAGATCCTGGAGGTAACTGGTTCCAACTAGCCTACTGCTCCCAATAAGTGACTAAATAACGCCAACATGTTCCTATTTACATGTTGTGATTTGTAGAGTCACAGCGTGTACAAATAACAAGGTCACATGACACACAGCCATCTTCTAACTGTAAACAAAACGGGAACTATATTCTCAGAAAGGTGAAGCACTGCTACTTGGGTGGAGTGATATGCTTGCGGCACCTGAGAAGCTTTGCCTTTCTGAGAATATAGTTCCCAGTATGTCTACGGTTAGAAGACGGCTGTGTGTCATGTGACCTTGTTTTTTGTACACCATGTGACTCTACAAATCACAACATGTGAACAGGAACATGTTGGCGTTATTTAGTCACTTATTCGGAGCAGTAGGCTAGTTGGAAATGTCCAAAAAAAAAATTACTAAAATGTCGGAAAAAGTGACATTTTTTCTAGTTTTTGTCATTAGACAAGTCGATACATACCCTTCTCATCTCTGTGCGTGCTGTAACGCTGTCTGACGCCCCCCAGCATTAGCTTAGCCTTCGCCTGTCTGAGAATATAGTTCCCGGTATGTCTACAGTTAGAAGACGGCTGTGTGTCAAGTGACCTTGTTATTTGTACACGCTGTGACTCTACAAATCACAACATGTAAATAGGAACATGTTGGAAGTTATTTTGTCACTTTTGTCACAATTCGGAGCAGTAGGCTAGATGGAACCAGTTACCTGCAGGATCTGTGCTAAGCTAGGCTAATGCTGGGTGCGTCAGACAGCGTTACAGCACGCACAGAGATGAGAAGGGTATGTATGGACTCGTCTAACTCTCGGGGTTACGGTGAATAAGCTAAAGTCCCAATAAGTCAGCGTGTTCCTTTTAAGTTACATTTTCAAACTTTTTTCTAAGTTTTTGTCGTTTTTTTCGAGTTTTTTCTAAGTTTTTTCTAAGTTTTTGTCGTTTTTTTCTATTTTTTTCTAAGTTTTTTCTAAGTTTTTGTCGCTTTTTTCTAATTTTTTGTCATTAGACAAGTCGATACATACCCTTCTCATCTCTGTGCGTGCTGTAACGCTGTCTGACGCCCCCCAGCATTAGCTTAGCCTTCGCCTGTCTGAGAATATAGTTCCCGGTATGTCTACAGTTAGAAGACGGCTGTGTGTCATGTGACCTTGTTACTTGCACACCCTGTGACTCTACAAATCACAACATGTAAATAGGAACATGTTGGTGTTATTTAGTCACTTATTCAGAGCAGTAGGCTAGATGGAACCAGTTACCTGCAGGATCTGTGCTAAGCTAAGCTAACGCTGGGTGCGTCAGACAGCGTTACAGCACGCACAGAGATGAGAAGGGTATGTATGGACTCGTCTAACTCTGGGGGTTACGGTGAATAAGACAAAGTCCCAATAAGTCAGCGTGTTCCTTTAAGACACGCCCCTGTTTCTGTCTTTGTGAAGCACATCGGTGCAAACCTGTTGTAAAAATGCGATTTAAATAAAATCAAAACTTCAGACTTGGAAGGCTAATTTTTGATCGATTTCTTCCGATTAGAAAACGGAGACCGTGACACCCCCCTGGCCTGGACACGAGTGACGGTTGCGTCAGCAGGTCCCCCAGCAGTGTGTTTTCTGTTTTAGGGTCTGCTGTGTACCTTCCTCAGAGTGGCGACGAGCTCACTGTGTCTCTGCACGTGTTTAGACGTCACATAAACCATACTCAGCTGATCCAACGCCACCAGACACTTACTGATGTCCTGAAAGACACAAAACACACATCAAGACATTAACGACAGCTTGTGTTAACGTTAACGGACAAATGTTCAGCAGCAGTTTCCCCTCCACTAAAAGTTGTGTTGTTGCCGCTGACAGACTCCGATTATTATTCTAAGAGTCTGACAACATTATGGGATGGATCCCTACAGAGATAGAGCTTTTAGTTAAAGAGTAAGATCCTTTTAGTTTAACATGAAACAGCCCCGAAATCACCATCACCAAACTCCACCAGACTCCATGTAAATAATCAGGACTTTTATTATTGTAAAACACACTTCAATCAGTCGACAGAAACTAAATAAAACTATGAAAGTCCGTCTTGGTTCATATTTCCACTGTTTTAACAATCACCTGTTGGTTTGGTTGAAATAAACCCTTAATTTCACCCATTTACATGTGGAGATATGCTGGCTCTATAGACGCTAAAAGTCCTGATTATTTACATGGAGTCTGGTGGAGATATGCTGGCTCTATACACGCTAAAAGTCCTGATTATTTACATGGAGTCTGGTGGAGATATGCTGGCTCTATACACGCTAAAAGTCCTGATTATTTACATGGAGTCTGGTGGAGATATGCTGGCTCTATACATGCTAAAAGTCCTGATTATTTACATGGAGTCTGGTGGAGATATGCTGGCTCTATACATGCTAAAAGTCCTGATTATCTACATGGAGTCTGGTGGAAATATGCTGGCTCTATACACGCTAAAAGTCCTGATTATTTACATGGAGTCTGGTGGAGTTTGGTGACGGTGATTTCGGGGCTGTTTCATGTTAAACTAAAAGGATCTTACTCTTTAACTAAAAGCTCTATCTCTGTAGGGATCCTTTCCATAATGTTGTCAGACACTTAGAATAATAATCTGAGTCTGTCAGCGGAAAAAAACTGAACTTTTAGTGGCACGGAAATTAAAAAGGTGCGCAGTTGCCCGATATGGTTACATAACAGCTTGTTTTGCTGCTGCCAATTGAAGTGGTCTTGCTTAATACTGGAACAAAAACAGTCACTTAGACACAAAAACATGGGAAATTAGGGTCCAGGTTGAGAAAAAAAAAAAATGGAAATATTTTCTTGAAATATTTCGACTTGTTATAGGTCACTATTTCACCCTAGGGTCCTTTGCACCATGATCTCGAGCCATACACCCCCCCAGAAGCTTTTTTCACCTGGGTCGAACATTGGGAGAGATAGCGTAGAGTAGCGTTATCAGCTGAATAGCTTAGCGCGGGGGCTAATGGATCCACGTTTGTATCTCGTAAGTTACCCCACTAATAATGCCCGAAATTATACCAAACGTCTACAGTAGTACAAATAGGTTATGCTCTCATAAAACGATGGATTGGAAAGTTTGTAAGTACACCAGAAGTTTATGTAAATAACACTTGCCTGCTGGCTTCTCGTCTCTGCTGCTACCGAGTGCTTAGGGACCGTCTACAAATTACAACACCGAAAAGAGATGCAAAAATATTTATTAATTCAATGATTAAATAAGGTAATGTCTCCAAACTTACCTCAATTATTACTTGTCTCCTGCTAGTTATACTACAGCACTTACTTTAAAAAAATAAGTTAAATTAATAAATATTTTTGTTGCATCTCTTTTCGGTGTTGTAATTCGTAGACGATCCCTAAGCACTAGGGGTGGGGAAAAATCGATACAGCATAGTATCGCAATACTTTCCGTGGCAATACTGTATCGATACACAGATGCCAAGTATCGATCTATTATTATATATGTGTTGATCAGTTTGTCTGCTTGACGATCTCATTTTGCAGCAACAAATTTGAAGTGAGACGAACAAACTGAGAAATTTATCTTTTTAGATAAAACAGATGTTGACAAAGTTTTCTTATGGGGACATAATTTGAAACTGGGAAAAATTGGAAGTTGGAAAAAAGGTAATAAATTGCAATATATCGCAGAATATTGCAATATCTTTAAAATCGCAATAATATTGTATCGTGACACAAGTATCGTGATGATATCGTATCGTGAGGCCTCTGGGGATTCCCACCCCTACTAAGCACTCATCTTACAGCAGCAACAACAGCAGAGAGCAGAAGAGAGCAGGCAAGTGTTATTTACATAAACTTCTGGTGTACTTACAAACTTTACAATCCATCGTTTTATGAGAGCATAACCTATTTGTACTAGTGTAGACGTTTGGCATCATTTTGGGCATATTTTGCACAGAAATCGGCGAAAGTGCAGCGTATTTGAAAAGGCCTAGTTGCAGCGCTGAGATCTTGGAAGGTTTTAACAATGAACCCAAAAAAAACGTGTCTTACAGGGTTGTCGGTCTTCAGAGAGATCCTGATGTCTCCGTGGATACGGTGCAGCGTGGAGTCGGTCAGCGTCACGGTCTTCTTGTCCTCCGACGAGCCGTCCTCGTCGGCGCCCGTCTTCTTCTTCTCCTCCTTGGCGTCCTCGGGGCTGGACTCGCCTTCCGGTAGGGCTGCTCGGGGAAATCATCGGGGTTAGTTAACACGACTTACTCGCCGACTTTTTGGAAAAGATGGAAACGGTGAAACTGATCAGACGTGGTAACACCTTCAACTCTGAGATTTACCCTTCGTACTTCTATCGTTTCAACTATTTAAATAATACCTTTCCACTGAAATATTACGATTTGGTTTTTATGAAATATTCTAACTTTTATACTTGAAATATTTTAGAATTTTTTATTGAAATATTTTGACTTAAAAAAAAAAATACTTGAAATATTACGATTTGTTTTTTGAAATATTCTAACTTTTTAACTTGAAATATTCCGACTTTTTTCAAAAAAAATATTAAATTTTTTTACTTTAAAATACGATTTGTTTTTTGAAATATTCTAATTGTTATACTTGAAATATGTCGATCTTTTAACTTGAAATATTCCGACTTTTTTTCTTTAAATATTTAAACTTTTTTTTACTGAAATATTACTTTGTTTTTTTGAAATATTCTAACTTTTTTAATTAAAATATTTTGGCATTTTCTTTAAATATAATATATAAAAAAATAAAGATTTTTTATTAGTTGAGATAGAGATCTATC